>NC_072732.1:103253271-103401471 GCF_026930045.1 Uloborus diversus
GTAGTTTATCGAGTATTACAATCGCTATTGAATTATCGAAAATGCAGAAAAATATAAAGCCTTCAAAGACTCAGACATACAAAACATATAGCCACTTATATACAATACTATTTTCAAGCATTATAAATATATTTCAATGGTAAAACTGAATCTTCTGCATTTATTTATTTGTAATCGCATTCTCCCTTTGTTTGCAACCGCGTTAGCTTGGCAGATTGACAGAAACCTAATAGTACCCGACATACATGAATATTCGGCCTCAATGCATTGCATTGGACTCATCAATTATGAGGCCTAAATCCATTTAGGATTCATCAGTCAACTAGATAGTTTATATCAGAGTAGGAATCGTTCTGATAAAGCCGACATATCCTCAATCATAACGTGTTAATGCATGTAATATTTACACACTGTTAATCCTGAAACTTAGATGAGTACGTGGCATCGGCGAATGCATTCAACTGTTAAACTACACACATTAAGCTGCGTTTCCAGTAATTTTGGATGCATATTACACATTATGACTCAAATAATAGTGGTAAAACGTGGCCAGTTAGTTGATTGTGTATTTCTTTTGAATTTGTTAGGGCAGATTGGAAAATTGACCGGAGAACGAAAATGAACAATGTGTATTGAAATAAACTAAAACAAATCGTATAAAGTAATATGTTTTAAGCTTTACATAAATTGGTTAAGTTAAAACATAGAAAATTTAGTATGTTTCAGAAACAAGTACCTATACTATTTCTAAGCTATTTTGAGCAGGAAAAAAAACTTGGCAGAGTAATGAACTGTTTACGGTTTTGTTTTATCCACCTAAGGGTCGCTTTAAAACCCGCTGATTAATAGGAATAGTTTAACAGCATTGTAAAAAAATGCAGGTGCACTAAAAATCTCTAGCAACCTGGGATTCTATAAACTTTTTTTAGTAAATGGTACGTTACAGCTTTTTTTTAAGTAACATCACTGAAGTACATTGTAAAAAAAAATCCGAAACGTTACTGGGTATTTCCGTGTTACGTTTTGGGAGTTTAATGTTTCTACCCACTTCCTGGAAAAATCAAGTATCATTGTCAAAAAGTTTCTTGCTACAAGTCGCGCGAATGCAGACTTTTCACTGTTGTGAAAAATATTTTTAGCTCCCAGTTACGATTAACCTAACGTATTTATAGAGTGCATCGATTTCAGTTCAATTACGGCCCGTCCATGCTAAGTAAGCTCCCAATGAGAGCGAAAAGGTGTGAACTACTTTACTTTGCAAGAATTGCAGGTGGGTAAAATTCTCGTCAATTACTTGCAATTCTGGATTAGCTTTGGTCATGTTTGCAATAATGCTCTTGGAACTCCCTTGATAAATCAGGAAGATGCCGAGTTATTATATTAAACATTCCTAAATTTACTCTAATTTTAAAAACACATGACTGGCTTTTAACGGGCAGATTTCTGAATTTCTCAGGAGGCTTTCAGGATAACTTTGGGAAGGTTACTGAATTTTAGCTGAAAATACTCCTGGATTTCGCAAGATATGTTACTGGCAAAAATTGGGCACATCAGCTGCCCATTATTTTCTAGAACGTTTCTGAATCGTTTTAACAGTGTAGGAGCTGAGGAGCTGTATCGGTACTTGAAAAGGTTTTGGAATCCCAGTTTTATAGAGATTTTCTAGTTAACGGGCAGCTTTTTTTTTTACATTAGGTATAACTTTAGCGCATTCAGTTCACATTGGGTTTTTATTAGACAGAAACTACGAAAATAGCCTTAGAGTTTTTTTCCAGTTGAAATTTAATATAGTCACTGTCCAACAAGCAGCTTTTTTATGATGTTCCCAACGCTACGAAAGAAATAACATTTGTCCGATGTCTTTTTACTGCTGTTTTTATCAATATTTTCTTTCTTCTTACAGGTAGGGATTCTTAAATTTGTAAAATTCCCAAGGAAAAAGATTAGTGTTATTTATATTTGTATATTTAATAAAGCATTCAGGACAACCATTGCTTAAAATATAGATGGATTTTTTTTACCTGTAGTACAAACATAAAAGTTTATGTAAGGTGGACTCTTCAAATAAGGCCATGTAGATCAATAAGGAAACCTTCTCCCTTCACTGGATCGTAAGTTTATTGTCATCAAAAAGTCCAACTGATGGTATACCGTTAATAACATGTAGTATGCCGTCAGCAGGCATAAGTGCAACAACCGTCATCACAAACGAGCCTTGTTGAAATTGCTTGATCTGATTTTGCAGTAAATTTTGTTTCTTCATGGTTCGCTGTAGTTTACTTGTGTAAGAAAAGCTGATAATTGTTACAGTAAGCCTAATTCATGTACAGTTGAGTAATTCAAAAAGAAAAGTATTTCTATGTATCGTTATTTTTTATGCGGTTTCGTAACTCAAGAAAAGTTGACTGTAGCCCAATAAGGCTAAGATTACATTATGATGACTTATCCTTATTAAGACACCAAAGGCTTGGATGGAGAATATAATCCTGTATTGTGTAGCTGCACATATGTGCACGAGCTATGAGCAAGAGTGACCAAAAAAACGGCTTATCAGTGCCTCTAATGTGAAGATTAACCTATTTTTTTCCACTGAAGTAATTATGGAACTTTCGATTATATTTTTAAGTTTACCAAATGTAGTTTGAAATGTTTTAGTTTGACAATAAGGAGGATTTTTTTTTAGTTTGATAGGAGTTTTACCATTTTTGTTCAGATTTTGCTTTATTGTAGACCCATGTTCCTTACACGGCTAATTCGACATTTTTTGTTAAACTGCTGACAAACATAGTTTATGTTAAACTTTCACAAGAATGATTTTCTTCCTTATACTTGATGAGTCATTTGTTGAATGTAAAAAAAAGAGAGAGCCAATTGAATCATAAATAAGCAGGTTATTAGACCTTGAACCTTATGTTCACCATATTTGGCGCACTTACCTTACTTGTTTTATTAATACACATTTTAAAATTCACTTAAAAATGAATTACACTTGTTTTGAAACGTAATTCATTTCAGGCTTTAAGACTCTACAACCATCCACTTTCCATCAAATTGTTATGATCTGATAGCAAATTACGCCTGACGGTCTCATTATAATAACTATTATATTTTGCGTTTCAACATAAATTTATGGCGTATGAATTAATTTTCTAGCTAAATACAACTAGACATGTAAGTGTATGTATGCCGGATTAATATATAGCATGATGTATATTAAATCGTTATTCAGGAAGTCAGCTACAACGTGTACTTTACCTAAATTACGTCTCTTAAAATTTTACTATACTATTAATAAAGGCCCGTATAAAAGCTTAAGATTTATAGTGTTTATCTTAGGATGAATTACTTGCTTCTAACCAAAGTGTTCAACCCAACTGTTGCATCAGTTGTTAACCCCTGTAATGCTTTAAAATAGAGTGGAAAATATCAAATTAAGTCGCTTTCTTCTTTTTATCTCTTGCATAATTTTGAGGATTATATATTGCGTTTAAATTTTTATTTATTTATTTTTTTAATTATGTCTGGCAGAAGGCAATGACTAAGGAAGAAAAAAGGAAGCGCTTAACTACGCAGTGAACTGACCGCTGTTTTTACGTTTTTTACAGGATTGTTGAAAATCTTGAAAGATCTGATTAATCAGTAAAAGGCTGTAGTAAAAGTAATGTTAGAATAGAGTAAGATGTGCTTCCAAAACTATATTTTTGTTCTTTAAATGTTGTTTTGTACCATATAGTATTATGATGCAAATATATGTGTTTTAGGAAAAAATCCCAAACATTCCACTTTGGCCACGAAACAGATCTGTTGGCATATTTCGCCTTGTTACTGGCCACGATTGTCTCGTCAAGCATGTTCACTGAATAAAAAGCTTGTAAAGTCCTATTTGCTAACTGTGCAGCATGCGTAAAAAAAAGGCCGCGAATCATTTGAGTCACTGCCCTACGCTGGACTCAGGACACTTGAGGGAGAAATATTAAAAAGTTCGACACAGGTTGAACGATTCATAGACTTCCTGCAGTTTCATTGTTGTTGTATTCATGCTTACTTTTGTTCTTGTTTCTATGTTTGCTTTTTGTAGCTACAGTTGTCTTTCAAGCTGCCATTGGAAATAATATATATATTACTTCCAATAATATATATATATATATATATATATATATATATATATATATATATATATATATATATATATATATATATATATACTAGCAAAAATACCCGGCGTTGCCTGGGTCAGAAATAAATGTAAGAAACAATCGCTACTTCCTTTCGTTTTCTGTTTTAACTGAAAGAACTCAAAACATATCACTTTGACGTGATTAAAAATCGAGCTTCTTCGTTACCCATTAAAGTAAAATAGCGATAAGTATAAAGAACGAACGAATGTTGATTTAGAAACGAAAGCACGCATTTAAGCATATAAAAATTTGAAGAATTTCCAAAATATGAACTAACAAACACAAAGATCACTGAAAAAACCGTGCGCTTTATTTAATTAAATAGTACACACTCAAAAGAAAAAAAAAGCTCTCTACTATGTTTTTTTAAGGATCCAAAAAGTAGAGTTTTCAAATGTTTAACCAACTTTAAACTCATGTCTGCTCCGGAGAAGCCTTGATTCAAAAATTTAATTATGATTACTTTTATTATTGCTGTTGTTAGGCAACGAATTTTTGTAACAATGGGTTTTATATTCGCAACTTCAAAGCTCGAATACGCTACCTTGCGGTCATTACCAATACTAAAGAAAACGATAAAGCATTCCATTCCACGCGTTTTCTTTGGGGTAAATTTCCGGCTTCAAGCAGTTTGAATGTAATTTCAGAAGAATAAAAAAGAAAGCTTCGCACAAATACGATGTAAAAGTAGTGTCATTCACTAAACGTCAAAGCAAGTTATAAGTTATGGCATTTGTTTGTTTCACCTTTTTTCATCCGCCATTAGACAGTGGCTGCTGCGCCCCCTATATTTTATTGGAGTTGCGAATTTAATTATTTAATGGGGAAATGATATGAAATGTACTGTTTTCCACCATAACTTTTTACAACTAAATTTTTAAGAAATAAATTACAGCCTAAATTGCTCCCTCATAATGTATCTATCTATATGAAAAAATGGTTAAAATCCGTCCAGTAGTTTTGAAGTTTACCCCGGACATCCGGACAGAGATTAGCCCTTTATATATAAAGATGAGGATGCAAATCCTAAGAAAGCAATGTCATGCTTGCTCCAGAGAGGCCTTGGTTCAAAATTTATATTATGATTACTTTTAATGTTGCTGTTGTTAGGCAACGAATTTTCGAAACAATGGGTTTAATCTTTAATCATTTGATGGGGAAATTAAATGACATTTACTGTTTTCGATCACGAAGTTTTTGGACTAAGTTTTTTAGTGATAAATTACAGCCTAAGTTGTTCCCCGATTATGTAGCTATCTATGGTGAAAAAATGGTTAAAATCCGTACTGTAGTTTTGAAGTTTACCCCGGACATCAGGAGAGAAATTAGCCCTTTATGTATAAAGATGAGATGCAATTCCTAAGAAAGCAATGTCATGCTTTTCAAGAGAGGCCTTGATTCAAAATTTACATTATGATTACTTTTAATATTGCTGTTGTTAGGCAACGAATTTTCGAAACAATGGATTTAATCTTTAAACATTTGATTTGGAAATTACATGACTTTTACTGTTTTCGATCACGACGTTCTTAAACTAAGTTTTTTAGCGATAAATTATAGCCTAAGTTGTTCCCCGATTATGTAGCTATCTATGGTAAAAAAAATGGTTAAAATCCCTCCAGTAGTTTTGAAGTTTACCCTGGACATCCGGACAGAGATGAGTGCTTTATGTATAAAGATTATAAAATCCAAATATATATATATATATATATATATATATATATATATATATATATATATATATATATATATATATATATATATATACTTGATAGCAATATAAGGATTGAACAAGAAAGAAAAATTCTTTTAAAAAAAGGAAAAAATGAAAAAATCCCAAAATACCTTGGGGCCTCATCAAGGGGTACTCCCCAAGGGTAGGGAAAAACCATGAGATGTTTCGTGAGTGCTGCTGGCGAAATTGCCTAAAAAAGCAGCACTAGTCCCCGACATCTCACAAAACAAGCAATTGGAGTACTGAAAGTCCAGAATATCAGCATGGCATGAAATACAAACATTGAACCTTTTACAAACGAAAAATACAAATTTTATCTAAAGAAAATAGAACAATATTTAAGCTACAAGTATTTATATAAAGAAAATAGAACAATATTTAAACCACAAGAGAAACAAAATTCATACCTGAACTCAAAATAAAGAACGTACAACCATCAAATTCATGGAACAGAAAATTCAAGGAACTGACAATTGACTCGCTAGTCCTCCACAAGTTTGCAAATGAAATGCTTCGTAAGATGCTCCGGATATTGGTTTTCAGTTAGGGTAGCAGTTAAAATTCAAATCGCTGTTTTCAGATTTGTTTTATTATTGCATATTTTTTTATATCTAATAATTTGTGAAATGATTATATTTTTGAACACTTTTCTACTGATACAACTGTGAAAATGAATTAAAGAATACACTTTAAAATCAAAATCCTGACGTTTAACATACAAAGCTATACTGGGAACCTTATTATTCAATTGAATATTGAGATCAAGGAAATTAACTGACTCATCCTTATTTGTTTGTTTCAACAGTAGTTCATTTGGGTAAATTTCTTTGTGTAGATTGGGAAAATCATTGTTATCAAAAATAATAATGTCATCAATATATCTAAATGCTTCTATATTGTTGTTTATTAAAAAAAATAGATTCATAAAATGCAAAAATCGATTTGCAAATGCACTGGAAAAAGATGTGCCCATCGGTATTCCATTGATCTGTCTGTAGAAATGTATCTATATATATATATGTATATATATATATATATATATATATATATATATGTATATATATATATATATATATATATATATATATATATATATATATATATATATATATGTATATATGTATATGTATATATGTATATATATATATATATATATATATATATATATATATATATATATATATATATATATATACATATATATATGTATATATATACATATATATATGTATATATATATATATATATATATATATATATATATATATATATATATATATATATATATATATATATATATAACTTTGTGAGTTTTTTTATTTAATTCATCAACTTCGCTCGTTTTACTTCTATGTCAACATGGTTTCATTTGCATCTTTTCAAAAGTTTTGAAGCTTTCTTAGCACTAAAAATAATGAACTATCTGGAGAACAATGGTCTGCCATCGTATTTGCAGTTTGCTTTTAGGGAAGAATGCTTGTTGAATCTGCGTCACAAGTTTATTGCATTTGTATCAAAAGGTCGAAATTACTTAAGATAAACAAACCGGCTGTTGATGATACTTACATAGGTTTTTAAAAACTTTTGATAAATTACCGCATGTTGCTTTAGTAAGCAAACTAACTTGTTTTGGAAT
The DNA here is from genome assembly GCF_026930045.1 of Uloborus diversus. Lineage (NCBI taxonomy): Eukaryota > Metazoa > Arthropoda > Arachnida > Araneae > Uloboridae > Uloborus > Uloborus diversus. Next base: position 103,260,821 of record NC_072732.1, read on the forward strand.
AGGAGCGAAAACTTTATTCTGGATTAGAAATTGGCTTACTGGGAAAAGACAAAGATTAGCTGTCATGTGTAATTATTCTTAGTGGACCTGTACTTTGAGTGTGGTTACCCAATATTCAGCTTAAGCGCCATTGCTGTTGACAATAAGTTATAATAATATCAGTGAAAGGTTTTCTGTAAACATTATTATTTTTTTCCGCTGATGTCAAAGGTATTGGGCCTTACACAAAAAAGGACAAAGGCACTTAAGTGTAGTAAGCCATTTAATGTTGGAAAATGTCAGTTGCTTCATTAAGGTCCTTGATGTAAGCATGCAGCATGCATTTACGAAAATCCGTCATTATCAAATAACTGAGCGTTGTTGATTTGTGTGTCCTAATTAGACAGTACCTTAAGCTCAGTTAGCGGTGCAGTAAGCAAGAAATAAAGCCTATAGAATGTTATGGGGTTTTATTAATTATTCTCTCTGACATGATTCTAAGATAATTCTACCTTTAAACAGCTTGCTATGACCTCATTTGGTGTATGCTGCTCAATTTTTGTCTCCCGACCTTAAGAAAAATATAACGTATTCTAAAGAGTTCAAAATCTGACTACAAAGTTATTAAATAGACTTTAACATGCATACTATTATTTCACTCTTAGAAAGCTGAAAATGTCAAGTCATGACCAAATCGGAGTAAGAGGGGATGTGATTTAGTTATTTAAGTTAATATAAATTCTAGCGTGAGTGAACTATTACAGACAATCAGAAAAATATCAGACTTAAAATTGTTAGCTGTTGTCATATTCTGTTTGTTAAAATCAACGTAATTACTGTAACAAATTGAAGCTTTTAAACTTATTTTCAGTTTTGCTCTTGATTCTGCTTTCGCCAATAGCAAAACTTAGCAATGGCGATTTAATTGCAAAGCCAAGAATTCATTAAAAAAAAGTTTTCGTTGAGACCACATCACACTACAGTCTGAGCAACGATGAGATGGAAAGGCTTATATCCGGTTTACACAATGAAATGAACGCATCTGTTACTTTTCAGGGATACCAGCTTTCGCAGATGTGTGTTATCCTCTGAACTATGCAGAGTCACTTTGAACTGAGCGAAACATGGACATACAATTTATAATTTCCCCCTCATTCAAATAGACTCGACTTAACTAGACGTTTGCCAATTTTTATTGCAATCGTGGGCTGACATTAGGTAGAGGAAGGTTGCCCTCAATGAACCGGTTCTATGACTAGACCGCGAAGATATTTCTTGTACCAGAGTTTGTGCAGACGCGTTATCAGTTTTAGTATCTTCCTTTGTCTGAAAACAGTCTACACCAGAGTCGTTAAGCAGCTAAAATCACTTCATGATATTGTTAATCGGCCAGAAAAGATTTCTACCATTATCTTACTAATTATTGAGATTTTTATCTAGTTGAAACATGCTTTGAATATCATTGATCAATTAAACGTGAACATTGGCTTAAAAGAGTGCATTTTCAAGTACAATTCCCCTTACTTCATGTTTCATCATGATTCATCACAGCAGTAACATCTATAAGAATATTCAAAATGACGCAGTTGCTATCATTGGACCACTAAGTGTTTCCATGAATGGATTTCCAGACAAAGTGTTTCATTCATGGAAAATCTCGAATGTTGCTGTAACTTCAGCTCAATTACGTTTGAAAGTTGCTCAATTGTTAAAAAATAAATAAGACAATGAAAAAAACGTATCTCAATAATTCATGAAAACTCTTATACTTTATTATATTTTCAAGGCAATTGCTTTTTATAAAATTGATTAAAAGTTTAAAACATAATACTACAGTTTCAAATACTTTTGCTGTTCCAAAAAATGCAAAAAATAGTAAAATTATGACCAGTGGACAAGTGAGAGCATGTAACGTGCTACAGTAGCTTACAGAAATGGTGGCATGGTCTTTAACGAAGTCGGCCGACAATATAGAGTCCTGAAAGCAACTTTAAACAGTGTTGCATGGAAGATAAAAACCGGTTTGTTGTTACCTTTGTCACTTATTAAAAGTTTAGGAGATAAGCCCTCCGAAATAGAAATATGATTAGTAAATCATATTTTAAAACTAGGAAGAAGTTTTTGTAATTACATCCGAAAAATTCGGAGAATTGGCCTTTCAAGAGGCTGAGAAAAATACCATGTACACAGATTTAATCAAGACAAAAAGTCTCTTAGTACTATAGTCTCTGGTGGTTTGAGACTTAAGCTTCTGGTTTCAGTAATAAAATGGTCAAAAATGTTCTCTGACATTTTAGAGAGAGCAAGTACAATCTTGTGTCAAACGAAAATTTTCAAAATCGATTTAACAAAATATTCAACAATTCAAAAGAAGTTGAAAAGATTTTAGCTAAGAACAGTGTTGCAGAGGCTGGGAATATATCAAGTGGTGAACAAGGTGTAATGATAACAGCTGTGTAGTGTGTGAATGCTGTTTTTTTTTTTTTATGTTTCTCTTATCCGAAATTTACTCATTTCAGGAAATAAATCTATTTTTCTATAACTTATTTTTATTTAAAGTGTTTATTGATCACCTGTTACAAATATTTGTAAGTTACGCATTGATTATTTAATTTTAAAATATGGTCCATCGATGGAAACTCGATGGTCCATCCATAGCAATCGGTAGCCATGAATGGACCACATGCTATACTATTTATTTTAAATTTTCATTCTTTATTGTTTATATTTATCATGAAAGTGAATATTATTTTTCAAAGAAAAATATACTAACAAATTTTTTTCTAAAATTAACGTGAAATTTAAGTTGTATTTCCTTTGTAAAAAAATCGAAAACTTATTCGGTTCATTGACGGCAACCTTCGCCTATAATTTGTACCTAAACAATGCTTATGGATGTAACTATCATCTCTCTGTAATTCTTATTTCCTGTTTTTGTCATTATATTTTCGTAAATCTGCTTACATGTTTTGTTCTTAGGACAAACAAATCCAAAAGTTCTTTTCTCCATTCTGTTTTTTTTTCTGTCTTTATGTTAATGCTAAAATTACTTTCATTGCATAAATTAATTATAAATGTGTAGTCTGAACCATACCCCTTGCTCTAACAGAGTAGTGCAATTTTTTTATAGTAGTTTTCTCCCATATGTTATGACCCTTTCTATTGGAACTCTGGAGAGAAAAAAATGGTGGTGAACTCAATACATTTATACCAGACATTGTTCAGATTCTACAAGTTTTGATAAGAGGATTTGTGTAACTACTGCTGCTTCAATTATAACTCGTTACAAATAAGACAAATATTTCAATTTTGTTAAAAGTTTTATTTCGTGTTCTAACGCGTTTTTGCATTTCATCTTCTATTATATCATTTCATTTACTCTTACCTGTATGATTGACGCGTTAAAAAGAAAATGATACTTCCTGGATCATCGGGAATCAGATGAAAATTATTATGAATAAACGTTAGTTTTTTTTATATAATTAATATAGCACGAGTTGCTGTTAATTTTAACGATGTAAAAAAAATAATAATGATAATTATAATTTAAAAAAACACTATCCAAAAATATGCTTAAACAGCAAATGATTTTTATAGTTCAATTTAAAGTTATAAATTTCCAACATGTCTTTAAATTTACAAATGAAATTTCGTTGCACGAATAATAATTGTCAAAGAAACGTTTTCAATGACATTTTACTCATCTCAATGCAAATAAACTCTTTGTTTAAGTTTCTCTCAAAATATTACTGATTTCCAAAATTTCAAGTTTCTTTGATAAATACAGCTAATAAAATTGGATAATCTACTTGAAATGGAAGTCATGCTTTCTGATAATGAATTATGCATATAAGTTTAAAGAAATATTAGTACATACATTACATAAAGTCAATATTCCTATTGACTCACTTAGTTTTCTCTATTTATTTTTAAAATTCAATATCATCAAAGATAATTTTTATTTTAAAAGACTGCACCTCATAAAATACCTTTTTTTTTAAAGTCAGATTTTAATACATTTGTACGTAGATGGATTTTTGATTTAAAAAAAATATTTGATTAGGGTAACGAAGGTGATAAAAAAAGGTAATTGTACTAGTTTTTGTATAAGAAAAGATATGACAGATATTTATTGAACAATTTTTTTTCCAAGTAGTGAAGAAAATCATTTAACATTATGAAATAAAATGCTGGATTCAAAAGCTACAGTAATTAAGATCGTTTAGTTTTCTGTTGGTTTAATTCTAAAATATAGCTAAGAACGTCAAAACACAATTGAGACAGTGAGAAGCAAATGGATGTAGGTGGAAAAATTTTAAATTCGGAAATAATCAGTGCAAAAAGCAAGCGGAATCTTTTCTCTGTCTTATGGCAAGAGATAGCACAAGTATCCCTGGTAGGTGCTGTTGTAGAGGAGGGTGGCCCAAAGCGGGTAGGTTTTCGAAGAACGCTCGAAAATTGTAATTTTTGGATTTTTATCGCAACATAAGGGTGGTTCAAAAATACATGTAAAAAAAAAGTTTCTCCTACATACCAGGACACCCCTCAATATTTTTAGACTTGTGGAAAGCAATATACTGGAAGCATTTTAGCTTCCTATTTCAACTGAAAGAGGGTGTTCAACCCCCTCCCCCAAACTTCATCAGTAAGGGGACGGGGGTTAAAAAAATACATCGAATCGAAAAAACAATGCTACATATTATAATTTACACGAGTATTATGCATATACATTGCAAAAAAATAATTATTTACAAAAAATTAGCTGGGGAAATTAAATGTTTCTAAATTTTTGACATTCTTTATGCTGTGGCTTATGTTAAATTCAGGGTCATTGAGCACCGTCTTAAAATTTGGGTAAGAATTTGAGAAAAATTGAGTAAAAACTTTTAGAGAGCATAATACTATTAGTAAGTCTAAAAAAATTAGGGGGTGTCCTGGACTCTAGCTAAGAAAAAGTTTTTTTGAACTACCCTACGCAACAATTTCGATTTTATTTCCTAGCAGTGTTCTTGAACTTCAAAATGAAAAGTGATTTTTGTATGATTTCAAACCCAATACTTATTTATTGTCAAACGTGACAAACATTTCAAAAACCCGCTTTGCCCTACCAAGGAGCCCAAAGTGGGTAAGCTTAACTAATTGTGATTTGGCACATTGCCAATCAAATCTGAAGTTATATATTATTAAAATAATTAACTACCTGCCATTACAAAATTAATATAAAAAAAGTTGTACTTATCCAATTTAAAGTCAGCACATTTGTTTATAAAACATAAAGAAATAACTGAGTAAATTAATAGACTAATTAATTGCCATCCTAAAAAATAACGTTTTAAAGTTATACTTATCCTGTTAAAGTGAAAAATCTAAGTCAGCACACAAGTCAAGAAATTGTAAATTAATACATAACTAAATTGTATGCCCGCTTTGCCCGACCCACTTTGCCGGATGGCATGGTTTTTATTTCAATAATTAAAACCTTAAATTTAAAAAAGAAAAAAACGAAATTAATATCGTAGTTTGTAGGTGGATGGTGTCTGAATAACGTGATATTATTGAAAATCAAAAAAATAAGCTGGTCTTCGACTAATCACAAGTTACAAAACTTAATTTTTGTTTTTTTAATGTATCATTTTTTCCATTTTAATCCTGGTTGCGCCATGCCGCTTCGCATGGACTGATTAAAACTAATGGTTGTTCATGTAAACACGACATACGTATACATTGCCTCTTACACACCCTTGGGGGGGGGGGCATACGAAGGCCTACCCGCTTTGAGCCACCCTTCCCAACAGCATGATTTAGAAAAAAAATCAATGAAAGCCTACATAAGACGTTATTTTTTAAACGTGTTCTACTCAAAACTTCAAAATGTCCACTAACATCCCTTTGCTTCTCGCTGCACAATTGAGGCAGTGAAAAGCAAAGGGATGTAAGTGCACTTTATAAGGTTTCGAGTATAACGTGTTTAAAATTGAAAACTTTGGTTGGATTCCCTTGAAATGTTTATCTAAATCATGCGGTACAGCAGCAGCTACGAAGATTACTATTAAAATTTCTTGCCCAAAAACAGAGAAGATATTCTTCTACTGTTTGTACTGTCTTTTTTCAAGTTCTTGTTCTTTAGCACCTTTGCTCCCCCCCCTTATTGCCTCAATTTATGTTGATGTTGCTCCTAGTCTTTAACCGGCATAAGTATTCAGTCACTCAACTAAAACTGGAAGCAATAAGAAGATCTTTTTGCTCACCCTTAAAGCATGTGTGGACTGACAGTTTGTGGTGTCGTTAATGGGCACAGCAGGTGGAGTGGTCAACAGTTCCGTATTTGTCTCCGGTGGACAGAGTTGCGTACTCGGAACTTGCCTGCCGTAGTGTGCAAGGTAAATGTTGATGATGGTATTTGGCCAACACTCGATCTTCAAGTCGTTGCCGTCACATGCATGAACTTGAAACGTCCTCAGGGTACCAGATAGTAGCGCTGTAAAAGAAAAAAAAAATGTAATTCTGTTTATGAGAGATAAACGATTCTCAACCTGTCAAAAAAAAAATGTTTATCTCGTTAACTAATTTTACTTTCGTTCGGAAAAATTCGTAAACATTCTTTTTTATTTATTGATTTTGATTGGGTAGAGAGGAAGTAAATTAATTTTGTTTTTCTGCATAGATTAAATTTGTTCAAATGTAATGTCCATATGAGGCAGGGAGAAGCAAAAGGGACGTAAGTGCTAAAATTAAAATTAGGAGACAGCCTGTGCCATTGGTAAATAAACCTCTCTTCAGTCTTGGACCAAGAGAGAGAACTAGTATCCCAGTGCTATACAGCGTGATTTAAGAAAACTTCTCAATAATAGCCTACCTAGCACCACAACTTGAAACGCGTTTTACTCAAAATTTTAAAACGTCCCCGTACATTCCTTTGTTCTCACTATCTCAAAGTTTCGTTATAGGGATAAAAAAACTTTGCATGTAATTTTGTAAAATTTTAATAAACAAATATTACCGTTTCTGGGACGAATTAAAATTGTGAGTGACATTGTGCAATGGCAATAAGAAATGTACCTTATATACTCGTGATTGCGATAAAAATAACTTTTAAAATATATTTTACTGTCCCTTGTGATGCCACGTACTGTTGCGATGAAAAAGTCACTATGCCTTGCAAAAATTCAAAAAGGTAGTTGCAAAACATTTTTCGGAGTCCCACTCTCTTTTTTTAAGTAGCATATACAAGGTGGCAGAAACACGTCACAAAAAACAACGTACCATAGCCCGAAAAACTTCTTTCGTCAGTAACACGACGTTTGCAGCTTGAGTAAAAAAAAAAAGGAACAGCCAATGTATGTTTTATAACAATAAAAAACGTCGCATTGAAACGAAAACAAGCCAATTAGCTTTTTCAAAAGCAAGGAAATTGCGATAAAAGACATTTTTGTATGTACTAAGCATTTACACTCTGATACAGTAGTGAAAAAATATTTTACTATTAATAGTACACACAACTTTTGTAGATTGACGTGAAATACAGCGCCAGCTCAGTCATTCAAGCCGAGGACTGCAGTTTTGTGCTTATTAGCACTCATCTGCCCGGTATAGGATTGACTGAGCTGGAGGTGAAAAACCTCGTAAGGAAGTCAAGAGTGCGAAACAAACTGGTGGCTAACATAAAATTAGAACTGAACCAAAAGTCACGGCTATAGGACGGTAACTTACTGAAATTATCATGCCTTGCGTTCAGTCTTCGATTTGAACCAAACCATTGCTTCAGTCACTCGTCTGGTCAGTTCTCATTTTATATTACCTACCAGTTTGTTTGGCACTTTTGGCTTCCTTAAGAGGTTTTTCCACCTCCAGCTCAGTCAATTCTTGTGCCGGGCTGATGAGTGCTTATAAGCACGAAACTGCAGTCCTCGGCTGGAATGACTGAGCTGGGGGTGTATTTCATGTATTTCTGCCTTAGCCGTGGCTATAGGGCGGTAACTTACTGAAATTTCTGTAGATTTAGTTTTAAAAAAACTACATTCACAGAAAATTTAAGTTTCTATATCAGGAAAAAATGTCCCGTAAAAACGAAAATTAGTTAAACACTGTTTTAAAAGCAAATCACCGCGACATAATCTTTTTAATAATAGATTAATGTGTAAAATGTAAAAAAAAAAATAAATAAAAATAGACATGACTGTATGTATGAAAAAAAATCAAAACAACAGAAATAATTATTTATGCACTTTAACTTCTAATAGTTGTACAATGTGCTGCGATTTTTTAAGAACTTCATTAACATTGCATCAGCTAACATTAGAAACAAGCATAGTGGCTTTAACGGAAAATCAATTTCTCTGACGTGTATCTGAGGTCCCAATTCCGAAACTTCGGCATGTGAAGGGAGATCGATCGCAAATTATGAGATTCATAATGACAGCTGCTGTGATATCGCATTTGTGTCAGAAGAACTTAAAAAGGGATGAAATATTTTCATTTTTAGAATCACTTTGAAAAATCTTAGGACGGTTTCGTAGTTTTGTTTTTGTGAATATATCTTCCTCATAGATACAATCACAGAAATATGGAAAATTATTAGCGTACTTTAAGCCTCTTTTTTTTAAATAAGTGATTGGATAAATATAAAAATCCCTAGCAAATGTGAGGGAGCATGGAATTGCTATGAGTTTGAAATGAAAAAGCTGAATCTAGATTAAGATTCTCTTCAAGCTACCGAATAGGAAATTCGGTAGTGATCAGAAAAATCCAGATAGTTACTCTAATTAATATGACTTCATTTATGGTTTCCGAATAAGGACAAGAGTTTTATTAAATCTCAATTTTTTAAATTTTATAAAATCTTTTGAAAATGCTCATTACAGTTTGTGTTTTGTCTGTAGGAATCTCGTTTTGGGCAGTCCATTTGAAACTCGAAGAGGATTTTCACTTCTAACTGGACTTTGTACTGTTTTATTCCCTTTTTCTGCAAAGTGCGGCCCATGACATGTCTCCTCATGCAGCTCCTCAGCAAACAGCCGTTACCATGATGAGTTTTGACATTTTCAGTTTCCCAACCAGATAGAGACACCTCGGCTTTTACGGTGCAAAACTGATTATAAAATTTATTTTTGACCATATTATTCAAGAAATCAGTTAATTTTGAGTCCTCGATTTGCATAGCTCGTTGCTATTTCCGGTATCATGTTTGCTGCATGAAAAGGGAAAAAAACTTACATTAAATTGCATCAAAGATCGTTTTGAAAAATAAACAAAGTTTTTTTTTTTCGTATTACTAACCATCTGTAGTTACAACGCGTTTTCGTACAGCACATGAGAATGTCACGGATTCAATTTCTCATTAGTTCTTACATGAAGCGCCACATGTCACCAAAAGTAAAATTTAAATATACAAATTGGTGGGACTACATTTTTTTTGGTTTCCCAATGGTAAGGCCGCAAATGATACGTTCATTTTACGTTAACATTTTCCTTTTATTGATTTTCAAAATCATATCAGTTAATTTTGGCACACCTAGCGTTTTGTTTTAATAATTGTTTTGGTCGAACGAAACACAATTGGGTCATTCTTCAAAAAGTGTAACTTTTCTGTCACACGCTTTTTACAGTAAAAATGTAAAGTAACAATTCACTCAACAATGATTTTTAATTTCATCAAAAATATATCTATTTCAACCTACCAACTTCTTTTAATAATAATTTTTATTTTAGTATATTTTTGGTTCACAACATGTGAATTCTCACCTCCGTGCCATGTCACACTGTGTGACTGTTTATGTTGCTTAATAACTTGTTTAATTAAAAGTATACACTTATTTACTTATTATTACTTTCACAAGTGTCTTAAATACTAATTGTTTAAGTATATTTATTTTTTTAATATTGTGTTTTAGTTCGTTTTATTCGGACAAGGAGTCATATCACACAATAAATTCTCACCTCCATTACCTAAACACAAAATGCCGTTCCTCATGAACACGTGGCAGCAATAACATCAAAATTTATTTTCCATGATACAAGAGAGCTTCCTTGTTTATTTACCAGCCGTAAAGAAGTTGTGAGATTTTTGTTAAAAAACAAGATGATAGATTTTGCTTTTAAAACTTAGTGTGGTTATTCTGATTTCTCACCTCCATTAACATGATTTTCAGGGATGTAAATGAATGTAAAAAAAAAAGAAAAAAGAAGTGAACATGTTTTCATGTGCTTAACATGTGCAGATTGTAGCAACGAAGAAAAAAAATTTCCTGAAAAATGTGTCTATTAGACCTACATCAATGGAAAATTCCTCACTTCCGTGAATCTCACCTCCGTGACAGACCTTATCAATGTCATTATCTCTGAGGTAAAAATAAATGATGGAGGGGGAATACGTCAATAATAGGCATTCTACCAAAAATATAAATTGCCTGTATATCCTCAAATTTACTAAATACTATTTTTAGCATACATTTGAAACTACTAATTAAGCCGTACTTGAATTAAGAGAGCTTAATATTATGTTCCCACTAACCATTAAAATAGCTGATTGTTTGCACAATTAACAAAATTACTACTTTGATATTAAATTATTGTCGATTTTTAAATATTAAAAGTTTTTTCTTTTTATTTTTATTTTCGTATATATTTAGTATAGTAAGAGTAACAACGTCAAAAATACTGCAGACACATGTTTCAGCGTTACAAGGAACGTGTTTTCAATGCAAAAGAAATGAGTTTATGGATGAAAAGCTTTTGTTGGATGTCTTTTTATCCATAAGCTCAATTCTTTTGCATTGAAAAAGTTGTTCCTTGTAACGCTGAAGCATTTGTCTGCAATAATCCGGAATTTGTGCTTTTTGACGTTGTTACAGGGTTGGTAAAAAAAACGTTTTTTTTTTCAAAAAAAACCAAAAAAAACCGGGTTTTTTTGTTTAAACCAGGTTTTTTGGTTTAAACCGGTTTTTTTTTTGTTTAAATACTATTTGCGAGAAAAACAATTAATTTTCGGAAGGTAATTAAGGTTCCATGTAATTAACAGTCATTCAGTAGTCACATTATACCTAATTTCTTAATTAATTAAAGAGATTAGAACAAAATCTTGTAAATAAAATAGCTTTCTGCGGGGAAATATTGATTGAAATGTTTGACTTGATTAACATATTAGTATGCATGTATATATAGACCCTTTATGATACGAAATACTGGCTTCATTTTTGATTTCATCAAATGAAAGCCAGATTAGGTCTTTTTTTCTACGAGAATTAGACATTCTTTTTAAAACAATATGAGTAAGTAACTTTTGTAAACTGCACAGGTTAGCTAAGGCAAAGCAAATACCAAAATCCCAATTCCAATGAACAAAAGGGGGGAAAAAACTAAGAATTATCTGCACCCAATAGTCATAAATTAGCATAGGTGTATAGCCAACCAAAATCTTTTGAGCACACAGAATCCAAAAAAAAAAAAAAAAAAAAAAAAAAACACGAATGGAGAGTGTAGTTTATATGTGAAGATTTATATATTCCTTAATCAATTTTTACACATACATTTGCATTTTGTTCTGAGAATTTAAAAATTTTTCTTTTAATCTTCCTACATTATAATATAAGGAACTATTATGTATCATAATATGAAGTATAAACTTTTTTTTAAAATTTGATTCAAAAAATATTATTTGTGTTCACCTGCAGAACAAATCTTAATTTTTAGGTGCAAACAATTAAGTTAGACTGTTGATTACCTTACAAGTCAAAGTTAAAATTCCAGGAAAGTGCAAATAAATGGGCAAAAATGTCACACCCCGCAACAGGAGGGAGCAATATAACGGATTGCATCTACAATAAAAGATTCAATCCTTAGTAAATCTTAACTAATCATGCAAATTAAGCATAATGATGGAAGTTGACTGAAATCTGCTTTATGGCACACATAAGAAATAAAAAATATATCAATATTTTTTTTTCGATTAAAGCTTGTAATACATTATGAAGAAGCAACTTTGCAATTTTAGTATTTATCTCTGCAACTTAGCTAGGAACTTAGCATAAATGGAATTTTACATTTTTCAATATGTGTGGGGAAATCAATGTAAACCTGTAAAATGGATTTTTTTTTTGGCTTTTTTAAAAAAAAACATTTTTTAAAAAAACCGCATGGTTTTAAAAAAAAACAATTGGTTTAAACCATGGTTTAAACCAACGTGGTTTAAACCAAACAACCCTGCGTTGTTATTTCTTACTTTAGTTATAGGTTTATTGGCTTTTGGTAACCAAGATTCATATGGTTCCTTTTGCAATATTCTAAGTTCAAAATTAATTCAAAATTACGCTATTAGACAATTTCAAAAAATTTGTAGATAAAGAAGCTTTTTTAAAAAGACTTTCGGTAAACATTGTTTCAAGAAATATTGGAATTAAGATTTAGCTTTCCACGAGATTTCGGTTGAACATCCCTAAACTTTTTCATTCCTGTTAACACGAGGGACGTTTAACTGCCAAATTATGCCATTTCTTGTATTTATATACCTTTTTCATTTAGCAATAAATAAATAAAAAAATAAGAAACGTAAAAAAATATCCCTTGAAACAAAAATTAAACCATTTCAAATAACATTTCCATGCATTTAGTTCGTGTTGACAACGTATTTCCTTTTTTGATGCTTCGACTATTTTGATACCTTTTCATGGTGCCTCCCTTAATAATATATTGAATTATAAAACTTTTAAGCAGCAGTCTGTACACATATTTTTTAAAAACGTTCCCTTAAAAAACGTTTCGAAGATAATCAAACATATTGTTTGGGCATTTTATCTCGAAAATGAATTTTTCCTCTCCGTATTTTTCAAGCATATACGAGACTTAATTTTTAGACTTTGTTTTCTATTTTCCTTTTTTTTTCTTTTTTAAAGTAAAAAAAGGCGATAAAAAAACATGTCTTTAAAAAAATAAAAACAAGAAGTAATTCCAGTAAATATAATTAGAAAAAATTTAGATACATTCGCTTGAAAAAATAATCTTTTTCATTGAGATTTCTTCATCTCCTGCAAAGAGTTAAAATACAGTGCATGTTTGTACACTGTTACGTATGTATGAGATAGTGCTCCAAACGTAAACAAGCCCTTGCAACATGTTTTGAGCGGATATGTGAAAAATATTCGATTTGGAACTTTTGCATGATGCATGAATAATTGATTCCGGCTTGAAAGCAAGACCGGAGACACATAATGCTGAGTCTTCTTTCGTTCTTTTTTCTGCACGTACGACTGCTGTGTGATGCTGATGCGACCTACTTTAAATATAAAAGGATGACGACAGTCTGTAGGTTGTAGGTTTAAAGTTGGCTGAAAGCTTTTTTTTTTTTTTTACATGCAAAGAATTTTTTCACACTTGTTGGGGAAGAATGCGCGAGATTAAATGCACTTCAAGTTTTAGCATAATTTTTTTTTATCACCAAGACATAAAATTAAATAAAGGGAAAGTGTGTTTGGGGCGTATGAAATTGATCGATCTTTGAAAATAAATCTCATTAGCAGTCACACCTAATCGTGGTTTTTAAAGATGTAGTTTGGTTTTGTTACAAGTTTGTGAATATGGCCTATTTATATGCAAGTTTCCGAATTGGAAAACTATAAACAATCATATACAACATTGGCAATCGCAAATAATTGTGGGTTCTTTAGAGAGAAATATTTTATTTTTCTAAGAATGGAGTGAATAAGACCTATGGATATGCATGTTTCCAAAGGGAAATGTTCTAAACCGAAGATGTTCTATGGTACGTTTTCTCACAGAGACATAAACTTAAATAAAGGAGAAGTCTTTTTGGAACATGTGAAATTGGAAGATGTTCTAAAATGTATCTCATTGGCAATCACTACTAATCGTGTTTTTTTTTTTTCTTTTAGGGAAAATTTGTAATTTTGTTCAAAGAAATGAACTCATAGTTATAGATATGTAATTTCTCTCCAAAGAGAAAAAAATTCTTACACTTAGTAAAATTCAAAATGTAACCCTTGATGTTCTATGGTAAAATTTTTGGTATTAGTGATTAGGTATGAAACATTTTTATTCTGTATTTTTTTTCTATTAACTTTATCGTACATACGTGAATTTCAAACTATAATTGATTAGAATGATTTCTGTTAACTGTTAACTGAAATCAACAACATTATTTAATATTTCTGTTACTGTATTACTTAGAAAAACATTAATGAAAGTAAACGTATGAAAACCAAAAAAGTTGTCTTGGATTGAATAAAACTATGTAACAAAAAATCAAACACATACTAGCCTTTTGATTTCAGCTGAGTACACAGACAAGGAAAAAAAAAAAAGAGGAAAACGAATAAAAAAGGGGGGAAATATTCTAAGTATCAAATCCTAAATCTTGTTTAAAGTTGTTTTTACGTTTAGATCAAACAGCCTCTAAACTTTGAAAACTTTTATCCGTAAGAAAATCTTTTTTTTTTTTTCCTGCTTGAGTTTCGTACCAGAAGACCACATTTACATTAGACGCAATAATCGTGAAGGGTTTCAAAATCTAAAATAATCCATCTTTATTTCTCTAGCTATAAAAACGCTACCAAAACGTCGGCTGCATAGGAGGAAAGGATATTTACGAGAGTTTTTCTGTGGTTCAACAGAATGAAAAATCACATCACAACACTTCTTTCAACTAGTGAAGATGGAAATATATCAGAGAGAGAGATTATAGATTTAAATCCTGACTTCTTCTGGCAATGGCTTGCGGTGTTTTGGGGTTTTAAGTTGAATTTATAAAAGTAAGTGCAAGAAAAATGCGTTCTGTAATGTTGCGTTTTTCCAAAAAAAAAAAAAAGATTATTGATGTAATTTTTTTTTCTTACCAGCAAAAATGTATGGAAAATTTATAAGCTATGCATAAAAAAGTTATAAAGCAGAAATACATGCTCATAATAGTTGTAAATCATTCGAATAAAAATAAGGAATGGCAAAATGTTTAGCTTTTGAGAAACGAAGAAATAGTTGTAGATAGACTAGATGATACTTAAGTCAATAATTTTACTGTATCTAATAGTCTAAACACATAACAAATGCATCTATGTATGCTCATTTTCTTTATTCACACTTCTTGACACATTTTATCAAAATCTGTTACTTAATTCCATTATTACCCTGGGAGACAAAACTTGTGAGTTCACATACATTCCTGTTTGTGAAAATTGCAACACAATGAAGGAAGCATCATAGTTGAATGAAATTTAATACACAGTTGAGTGGTAATGTTACAAATAAAATGATTACATTTTCAAACCAAACAAACAATAAAAAGAGATAGAAATTAGTATTTTGTGTGGCCACCACGCGGCGCAATAAGAGCTGCCACACGACTTGGCATGGAGTGAAACAAAATTTGAATATCTGCCTGCGGAAGAATATTCCATATTGTTCGTGTGCGCAACCAAAGTTCGTCTGCCGAAGCATTAGGACGACTATCACGAGCGAGACGCCGCCCAACGAAATCCCACACATGTTCAATCGGTGACATATCCGGGGAATATGCAGGCCATGGAAGAAGCTGTACCTGCTGCGAATCAAGGTAGGATTTGACAGTCCTGGCGACATGTGTTCGGGCATTATCCTGCTGGAATACAGCCAGTGGCAATCCTTGCAGGAAAGGAATAGCTTGTGGCTGTAAAACTTCGTTTATGTATGGGTACTGTTCAAATTGCCCACAATTCGTAGCAATTGTGATCGTCCATGATATGCTATGGCACCATAACTCCTGGTGTTCATCTACAGTGGCGTTCGAAAATGCACTCCGGAATGTGCTGTTCACCTGCATAGCGCCTGACATGAATTCGGTAATCGTGGTGCCACAAATTGAAGCGGGATTCGTCAGAAAAGACGACCTGCTGCCAATCAGCACGCCAGCTCCTATGCACATTGGCCTATTGTAGCCGCAGACAGCGATGGTTTATCATGAGAGGAATAATGTATAAAGGAATTCTTGCGCGCAGCCCGCGCTGCAGCAGACGTCTCCGAATTGATAAAGCACGCAATGAGACACCTGTAGCTGTACCACTGTGTTGCCAATTGTCTAGAAGAAGCTGTGTGGTCCGTCTGCGCCATACGCACCAGGCTGTCATCGCGAGCTGACATCACATTTCGGGGTCCGTTCCCACATTTCCGAGCTGTCCGACGCTCGTCCGTCCACTGCTTCCAAACACGCATTATTGTGCTGCTGTTACGCTACTGCACGATGAGACAATCCAGTTTTATGAAGGCCGACGATTCTGCCCCGTTCAAACTCCGAAATTTGCTCAAATTTCGCTTTCTTTCGTCGAAGAGGCATAGTAAAGATTCAATTAACGTTGACTCTAGCATATAACCACCGAGAATCATACACGCCTCGCTACAGCCGTCTATTTATATTCGGTTCGATCCACCTTACAGAGGGCGCTGCTCAGCATACGCATGCGCTACCGGTCTGCAATTCTAATCATTTGCATATCATGCCCTATTTTACATTTCCTGCAATTTTCAGCGCACTCACGTCAATCCTTCGTAGTGTTGCAATTTTCACAAACAGGAGTGTATATGCCATTCATCACAAAGGTGGTGTTTCATCACAAAGGTGGTGGTGGTTTGTAAAATGCGTATTCGTTTGCTAAATGGTATTAAATTTAATTATATCTTTTAGTAAAAATGTGAAGCAGCACACATTTCGAAAGATAAATATGTGATGACAAATTGCAAATGAACGCTTGTAACGTTTTCTTGAAGAAAAATTTTGCAAAAGATTTCGAATAATAAAATATAAAATAATTTCAAAGGGAAGACTCACTTTTGCAATGAGCGATACAAACAAAAACTTTGAAATAGTTTTATATGCATTTGAATTTTAAGATTAATAGTTAAAATATGAAATGGAAAACTTGTTCGATTTTAATTTCTCACATCTCTCTTAAGAAGAAAGGGGCAAAGAAAACAATTTTCCAAGAAATGTGTTCTAAAATGCTGCAATTAATAGAACAAGGTAGCTGCCGTGGATTCCCTTTTTTGAAGCAAAGGTAAAACATAAAATAAAACCTCATAACAATTTAGCCCAGAGCTAAAATCGTTATATCATATATTTATTCCACTTATCGTTTACACTTAAACTATACTTTTTAACTTCGAAAAATAACCGCAACTTTTTTTTAAACTTTTATGAGTGCTATAATATAATTTGTGATGATTTATTTTTGACTCTAAAACTTGATACATAGATTCAAATTCAATAAATGTTTTTCTGACATTATTACGTGTACAATTAAATTACATAAGTATTTTCTATAAAGGATAACTCATAGATGAAATTACTACTTAAGATAAAAATAACTTATTTACTTAATTATTTAACTAAGATATTTTTGTCAAAATTGGCATTAAACCTAAATTGAGTTTAATTTAGCACATAAGTTTTCTTTTAAGTAACTCTGAGTGTTAGAAATGTTGTTTTTATTACAAAGTGCTGTGTTATCAGACTGAATTCAAGAATATAAAGAGTAAATTTTGATTTCTAAAACTAATAAAATACAAGACATCCCTTTGCAAATTTCTGCCCCTCCCCCTCCTCATCTGTTTTATAAAAAAACACAATTTTTTCCCACACATTTAGTTAGATGAATATGTTTCACCGTTTTGCGTGAAAAATAGGGCTGGAAAAGGATGAAACTAGCGCCGCCATCTTAGATTTTCGGTGCGTTCATTCATCTACCTACTTTACCTAAGAGTAAAACCATTAATTAATAAATTAAATAACACACAGGTATCTTTAAATGTTGTTTTAACTTGTAAGAGATGCGGAGATATTTAATATCAAAACTCAAAACGTTTAATTCATTTTTAGAAGCTTGCGAAAGACCTTCAGATCACTTTTATTTTTGCTTGGACACTTGTGTTCAAAATTAACTATAGAAGACTTTTCCCAATAAGGTGACAGTTGCCAAGCCTATTTTAGAAAATTTCACTAGATATGTATTTTTATAAACATCATGCCTTTTTGTGATATTTTTATTTTATTTATGAAACGTCCACATTAAAGAAGACATCGATATTAAAACATCGATTGTAAAAACATCGCTTTTTAAATCAAAACACCGATGTTTCAAGAACATCGAAATCGATGTCGCTCTCCTACATAGTACGATCCAAAAGTAATGAGCCTCACGTTATGCTGACGCGTGTACACCATGCAGCTCGCTTCGCTTGACAGCGACGGTGGAGGGAGTTGTTGGCTTTACAGCGCAACGCTGGTCAGTTGCCTCCCAGTTTTCGAAGCGGTATCATCAGCTTTAACAGCAACCTCTATACGGTGGTGTGTGACACGGTGATATGGAAAATTCGTCAGAGCAAAGCAAAGAGATCAAATTTTGTTTACGATTTCCTTCCCAAACGTTCACAATGCTTCAACAGGCGTTTGGAACTGAGTGTCTGTCCTCGTAGAAAAGTAGCACGAGGCCTTTCGTTTCGCCGGGAAGTGGTGACATACGAATCCTAGTCTGGACGCCCGTCCTCGACCCGTACTGACGTGAATGTGCAAGGAGTGTGTGAGTTTTTGAACACGGACTGGCGTTTAAGTTCCTACTAAGTGCAAAAGCCCTGGACTTATCGGAGACGACGGAGCAACGCATTGTAACATAGAAGTTGCACATGTGGAAAGTCTGCAAGAACCTTGTGCCGAAAGTTTTGACTGAAGAAGGTCCGAGTCAACGCTTCCGTGGTGCCCTAGCCTTCTTGCAGTCCGGGCTTGTGGCCTCCTGACTTCTTCTTGTTTCCACTATTAAAATTAGCGATGAAAAGGAAACGTTTTGACTCAATCGAGGACATCCAAGCACATGCCTTTGTAGATATCTCGGAACAGGACTTCAGGGAGGCTTTTGAGTCATGGAAAAGTCGCCTACAGAAGTACATTGTTGCAGGAGGTGCCTATTTTTAAAACTATTAGTCAGTTGCACCGATCAGCTCAATAAATCTGTCTTTTCAAACAAAGGCTCATTACTTTTGGATCGTACCATGTACTTCTTATAACAAGCTATCTTGTGCATAATCCATTAAAATATAAAATAAAGTTTAGTTTTAACTAGCGAAAGTACAAAAATAAATGAATAAGTAAATACATTTAATAAACTAAGGAATACCCGAATAAAAAAATACAGAAACGTGCCTTTTGCCAAAATTATCATTTTCATAGACGAACACCTCATTCTCTTAAAATGCATCTGTCATTTCATGAAACGATTTCTACCTGAACTAACTTCCCCAGAAATCGTCCATAAAATAGTTCTCCAATACACACAGACCAACCAATTCATTTACCATCCTTCACGAACAAGGTGAACTATCCCCTCCGGGGCTTTTAAGCAACTGTTCTATACTCCCTGCAGACAAAGATTATCCACCTTCATCTTTCACACGTTAAACGTTAGTCAATGAAAGGGAGCTTTTATAAATACCAAAAACCGTCTTCAATATCTAAGATACACTCTCTTCTCTCTTTTCTTGGGAGCCAGTCACTTCGTTCGACACACCCCGAGCTTTCGGAATCCGGGGTACGAATTGAATTACTTGTTCTCTCCAGCTATTCGCACCCTTCCTGGAAATATTTTGTTCTAGGAGTTCAAGATTGGATTAAAATGGTTGAGTAGAAGAACGTTTATAGGAGGTACGCGAAAAAGATTGGAAAATTTTATTTACGCGATCTGTATTGACAAGTCGGGGGTTTATTTTTAAACGGGAGAAATATTACTGTCCGATGTTTCATAACGTTTAAAAATGACTTTATGAAATGCTTTTTGTTTGAAGGAAGTTAATGTGGTTTGAACCTGTATTTTATGCAAAATTGCTAAAATGAGATTGCACAATTGCTAAGTTGTTATGCATGAAAAGTTAGCTTCTGCCAAATAGCGTCTATCGAAGATTGTTTGTGTAATCAATAATACTCCTAATCATCATACAACGAATTCCAGTAAATTATTCTGAATAATTTATGTGCATGTAGATAGTTACTAAACAGAACAAAAGCATATAGTGGTACGTAAATAAATTGTGCAGGAATTACTAAAAATGAGATGGGAACATATTCCACTTCCAGAAAAACGCCAAATACTATAATTTATGAAGAAAAAAAGGGATTATTTTTCTGCTTTTCATTGCTGTTGAAAACAAAGAAAATGATTTACTTTGACTATAATCTTGTTTACATAGTTTCAAAAAAAAAAAAAAAAAAAAAAAAAACAATGTTACAAAAAATATAGAAATGGTGCAAAAATATATTGTAACGGATTCGGTGCGACTTCCACTTTCTTGAAATGAAGACACAGTTCTTGATAAAAACACAGGAAATTTATTTACACTCTGTACAGGAAAGATCTTCAACAACTGCTAAATTATTCATCAGCAATTAAGCAATTATCATACAACACCGTAAACTCAACGTTTACACACGTATTTACTTCCAAATACGAAAACAACACAGCGAAATGCCTCGCCATAAACAGAGCAAATACACACGCTCAGTTCGAAATCCTCAATCGAAACTCCCCGTTTATCCATCGCTAACGGCTTTTATAAACATCCAAGAATTTTCTACAACATTCTTTCTGCTTCGAGAAGTGCGTAGACCGTTATCAAACTTTATCAATGAACAAAATGGAATAGGGGTCGTATATTTTAGCCATATGAAAAAGGGGTTGTATATTCATTACGGGAAACTATTTACAGGTTACGTTACTACAATAATTACTATTTACAGGATTTGTAACATTGCCCCCTTCCTAAGGACTGCACGTCCCGGGCAGTACAATCCCCAGAAAGGGTGCCAAACTTCTATCACATGTTCACAAATATACACATTAATTAATAACTAACAGATACAGAAAATACAATAATAACAAGAAATATTACTAAACATTAAAAGCAAAAATTATCTACAACTTTTATGTTATCAACCATGGTTGTTTACGTAATACTCATGAACTATGGCCATAGTATGGGGCTAACCGATCATAATGTACAACCCTAGGTTTTGCATTAGGTGATTTTTGGATCCTCACTACGACGTCATTTAGTCGGTTAAGGACTTTGTAGGGTCCATCCCAATGCGACTGCAATTTGGGTGACAGACCTTTCCGTCGGATGGGATTCCATAACCAAACCTTGTCGCCTTCGTTGAATTCATGTCCAGTAGACCTTGTGTCGTATCGGGTCTTCATCTTCTCCGCCGCGATGTTGATTCGCTCTCGTGCGAAGTTATGAACGTCTTCCAACCGGGCCTGGAGATCCTGGATGTACTCCTCAGGTGATGAAGGCGCATCCGGAGGACGACCGAAGACGAGATCACAAGGTAGCCGAAGCTCTCGTCCGAAGAGCATCTGAGATGGGGCAAATCCGGTAGTCTCGTGGACAGCACTGCGGTAGGCCAGCAGAAACAAAGGTAGCTTCTTGTCCCAATCCTGTTGATTTCTGGATACCATAAGTGAGAGATTGTTCAGGATTGTGCGGTTAAATCTCTCCACCATGCCGTCCGATTGTGGGTGTAGTGGTGTTGTCCTAGTTTTCTCAATTCCGAAAATTTGACATAGGCCCTTAAACACAGCAGAGATGAAATTCCTCCCTTGATCGGAATGAATCTGCAAAGGTGTTCCGTATCTCGAGATCCAATGTTGGACTAGAGTCTCTGCTACGGTAGTAGCCTCTTGATCTGGAATGGGATATGCTTCCGGCCATTTGGTGAAGTAGTCGATGGAAACAAGAATGTATTTGTTCCCATCAGCAGTTCTTGGTAGAGGACCCAGGATGTCGATCCCAATTCGTTCGAAAGGAGCTCCAACGTTGTACAGATGTAGCTTCCCTCTGCTTCTCTTCTTCGGTCCTTTACGAGCAGCACAGGCGTCACAAGAATGGCACCACTTCTCCACGTCATCCTTCGCCTTGCTCCAGAAGAAGCGCTCCCGAACTTTATTGAGAGTTTTCAAGACACCAAAATGTCCTCCAGTCGCACTACTATGTATTTCTTTCAGAACATCTGAAATCCTGGATCGAGGAAGTAGTAACTGCCACCTAGATGTCTTGCCATCGTCAGATTCCCATTTTCGGTGTAGCACGCCGTTCCGTAAATGGAGCGAGTTCCATAAAGCCCAGTATCTTTTTGTTGCAGGACTGAAGATGGAAACGTCCTGCCAGCTAGGTAGCCGACTGTCACTTTCCATGAACTCCAAAATTGGTTTTATGTCGGGGTCTTCAAGTTGATCTTTTCGAACTTGGTCATCACTCCATGGATCAGGTTCTGATGATGTTGGAGTCACTGTCACCTGATAGGCGGTAGGGCTAGTCGTTCCATACTGTTTCTCGATTCGGGAACAATAGTGGCAGTTCTCAGGACAGGGTCTCCTTGATAAAGCGTCAGCATTACCGTGAGATAACCCTTTTCGATGCTTGATCTCCATGTCATATTCCTGGAGCCGCTGTATCCATCTGGCTATCTGGCCTTCCGGATTTTTGAAGTTCAAAAGCCAAGTTAATGAGGCATGATCTGTCCGAAGCAGAAATTTTCGGCCGTAGAGGTAATGATGGAAGTGTTCTACAGCTTTCACTATGGCCAGTAACTCCTTTCTGGTGACGCAGTAATTTCGCTCCGACTTTGATAAGCATTTGCTCCAGTAAGCGATGACATGTTCATTTCCGTCAATTTCTTGAGATAAAACAGCTCCGATGCCCTCGTTGCTCGCATCAGTGTCCAGGATGAAGGATTTTTCAGGCTGAGGATAGGCGAGGATAGGCGTTGATGTTAAGGCCTCCTTCAGTCGTAGAAATGCATCTTCGCATTCTTTGGACCATTGAAACTTTTGCTTGCTCTCCGTCAGCTTATGCAAAGGTCGTGCAATGTTGGAAAAACCCTTTACAAACTTCCTGTAGTACGTGCAGAGCCCCAGGAAACTTCGCAACTGATGGATGTTTTCGGGACGACTCCAACTCCTGACCGCAGATACCTTCTCTGGATCGGTTTGTACACCCTCAGAAGAGATGATGTGACCAAGGTAGTTCACTTCCCGGCGGAACAAATTACATTTGGACGGGCTTAACTTCAAATTGGCTTCCTTAAGCTTTTGCAGCACCTTCCTAAGATTTTCCAGGTGTTCTTCGAAACTGCGTCCCACGATGATGATATCGTCTAAGTAGACCAGACAGGATTCGTAGGAAAGTCCTCTTAACACTGTCTCCATAAGACGCTCGAACGTAGCTGGTGCATTGCAGAGGCCGAAGGGCATCACTTTAAACTGCCATAAGCCTTGTCCAGTTGTAAACGCTGTCTTCTCTCGGTCATCAGGGTGTATCTCAACCTGCCAGTAGCCGCTCTTCAAGTCCAGGGTCGAAAACCACTTGTGTCCGGAAAGAGTGTCTAAGGTGTCGTCTATCCGTGGAAGAGGGTAACTGTCTTTCTTGGTGATTTCATTCAGTCGTCGGTAATCGACACAAAATCTGGTGGAGCCATCTTTCTTTCGGACCAAGACGATGGGAAAGGCCCAAGGACTGGATGACGGTTCGATTACATCATTCTCCTTCATCTCTTTCAGGAGGGTCTCAACCTCTTCCTTCTTGGCAAATGGTAGTCGTCTTGGATGCTGTTTAATAGGGGGGTGTTCTCCAGTGTAGATCCTATGCTGCGTTAGATTCGTCCGGCCCACATCCTCCGATGTAGATGAAAACAGATGCTTGAAGTCGTCCACCAATTGTTCCGCAGCAGTTCTTTGATCCTTCGATAAGGGTGCACTCCCAATTAACTTCGATGTCAAGGACTCAGAAGACACAGTCTCGGGGGAATTGATTCTCCTAATGATGCAGTTTACTGGAGTACAAGTTGCTAACACTTCACCTTTCCGGATATTCCTTGGCCTTTCACTCACGTTGGCGACTCTCACGGGAATTACATCCTTAGAAAGGTCCACAAGCGTAGATGCTACCAGCACTCCTTTTAGGCTATTGCTTAGGTTAGGGTATTCAATGAGTCCAAATCGAAAACTATTGGTTTCTTCAATGGAGCCAGGTATTAATGATTCTGACCTTGAGGGAATCGATAAATCTGTTCGGGCTATTATTTGATGAGCGGATTTTACATCACTTTCTGCGGGGAAAACAGCTATGTCTTCTCTCATCGAGTGCAGCTCATTAGACTTGAAGTCGAGAGTGAAGTCATATTTCTTTAAAAAGTCCAATCCGAGAATGAAGGGGTCCGTGATATTAGCGACGAATGCCGTATGATGGTAGGTGGCATTCCCAAACACTATTTCCAAGTCCACTTTACCGTCAATCTCAATTTTGTCACCTGTCACAGTCTGGAGACTTACGCGTGGCGAGGTCCACAGCAGTTTCAATCCAAATTCACGAGCCACATCTGTCCTAATGATTGTCACGTTGGCTCCAGTGTCAACAATCAGTCTGCAGGGGTTCCCATTTACATGTGCGTAAGTGAAAAGTCCATCACTGCCACTACTAGAAGGGGAAATCTGCATAGCTTTAGTGGTGGTGATTTCCTTCCCTCGCGTAGCTTGGCGAGCCGGACAACTCCTTCGCAGGTGTCCTTCACTACCGCATTTCCAGCACTTCTGCTCTTGTTTCTTTTGGGCTGTTATGCTGCTCAAATGTCTTGTCAAGTCACCGAGTTGTCTCTCAAGTTCAGCGAGGTGGGACGACCTGGAATCAGACTCATCAGCTTCCTGAGTCCGGATTAGATGGCGATCCACACGGGTTGCTTCTTGGGCGGCCTCGTATCTCATCGCATACACAACGGCTGAACTCAGGTCTTTGACATCCGCCATCCGTAGAGCTTTCTGGATTTCCGGATCTCGAACCCCGTCGATGTAGTAGTTGAGTGCCAGGTTGTCTCGAACATCCGCAGGACAGTCGCAAAAAGCAAGATGAGACAGTCTTTCGATGTCCGCCGCGAGCTCTTGCAGGGTTTCTCCGGTTCTCTGGAAACGGGACTTCAACTGGAGTCGGCTGAAATCTTTCTGGCACTTCTCACCGAAGCGAAGCTCCAACGCAGATGTGAGGGCGGCGAAATCCAGGCGCTGGCTGTCCGGAAGGGTCTGGAGAATGTCCGCTGCGTCACCTCTCAGGGATGCTGCAAGATGACAGGCCTTGGTAGCAGAGTCCCATCCGTTCGCTTCCGCCACTATCATGAATTGAGTTTTGTAAACCTGCCACGAAGTTTTCCCATCAAATGTGGCAAGTTTAATGGACGGTCGAGCAACCGATGTGGGAGCGCCAAACTGTACAGAGCTGCTTTTCGCGGTCGCCAATCTCCTTTCCAGGTCTTTAAAGATGTCTTCTTTAAGTTGATGAAATTTTCTATGTTCTTCTTCCAGTTTATTTTCTACAGCATTGCATCGGCCTTCAACGGAACTTAATTTTTCTTCAAATTTCTCTTCGATTTTATTTTCCACTGCGATGAATCGGCCTTCAACTGCCTCAAACTTTCCTTCAATAGCATCAACTCGATGCTCTATCTCATTAAATTTATTTTCCATCACAGTCTTTACCGAAGTAAGATCGTTTTTAATTTCCTCTTGGTTAGAAACTAGGTCATTTTTCAGCACCGTTAAATCACTTTTCAATTGGTTTTGATTAGTCGCCATATCATTTTTTAATTGTTCTTGATTAGCTGCCATATCATTTTTTAATTGTTCTTGGTTAGCTGCCATATCATTTTTTAATTGTTCTTGATTAGCCGCCAAACTTTCGGTCAAGTCACTTTTCACAGCATTAATTGCTTCCAGAAGTTGTTTTAATTGGTCATCCATTGCGCGAGTAATCACCATAAAAATAAAGTCCAAATTTAAAAAGTCTTTATGAAAAAAAGTCCAAAGTCACACTTACTGCAAGAAAGTCCTGAAGTAGCCCCACGTTGGGCGCCAATTGTAACGGATTCGGTGCGACTTCCACTTTCTTGAAATGAAGACACAGTTCTTGATAAAAACACAGGAAATTTATTTACACTATGTACAGGAAAGATCTTCAACAACTGCTAAATTATTCATCAGCAATTAAGCAATTATCATACAACACCGTAAACTCAACGTTTACACACGTATTTACTTCCAAATACGAAAACAACACAGCGAAATGCCTCGCCATAAACAGAGCAAATACACACGCTCAGTTCGAAATCCTCAATCGAAACTCCCCGTTTATCCATCGCTAACGGCTTTTATAAACATCCAAGAATTTTCTACAACATTCTTTCTGCTTCGAGAAGTGCGTAGACCGTTATCAAACTTTATCAATGAACAAAATGGAATAGGGGTCGTATATTTTAGCCATATGAAAAAGGGGTTGTATATTCATTACGGGAAACTATTTACAGGTTACGTTACTACAATAATTACTATTTACAGGATTTGTAACAATATATTTAAGATATGTACCACTTAATTCGTCAGATTTTCCTCCCTAAACGTTCAACAATAAAAAATGCTTTTTTATGTGCTCTTACCTGATTAAAAATAAACTACTAAAACGAAACTTAAGTTCAATGTAACCGTTTTGAAAATCAGTGATTCTCTTGATATACAGATTCTATTAGCAACTTTTTTTAATGTTCTTTGTGTGAAACCAGATATGTTTAACAAATTGTTAACACTGTAGTTGTTAATATTTATAGGAAAAAACCAATCGGTGTTTCAATAAGAGGAATTAATTCTAAATGTTGATAGTTTTAACGCAGCATAATCGTATCTTGTTTTTATCACTTTATTTCATTATGGCGCTCATGTTTTTAAATTTCAAGGTACTGAATCAAAACATTTTATTTCAGATTCCCTTTTAAATCAAAAACTAGGGGACTCGACCCTTGATCGCTTCGCTCTCCAACACCCATTTGCCTCCTACGGCAACTCTCTCAGCAACCCGCCGCAAACCTATTTCATCAGTTTCCTCTTTGGCAACCGAATTGCCTAAAAGAATGTGAATTGAAATTTTAATAAATATGTTTTTTAAGTAGATGTGTGCAAAGAAGAGACCAGGTGAAATGATTTTCTCTTAAAATTATGAATTTTTCTCTGCCTCGTTTGACTTTCAACTCCTGGTGAGCAAAGAGCTAGACAGACATACGCGAACAGATTGTAGTGTGCCAGATAACAATCTCAACTCACCGTACTTTCACAGGTAAACTTTAAGAATCTATTCAACTGATATAGTGCTACGAAATATGATAAATGCATACAAACATCATAGATTCAATATGATATACAGTTATATATACGTATATAAAAGTTTGTTTTGGGGTGGGATTAATACGTTTTCCGATGTTGAGCTCTCTAAGAAAGGAAATGAAAATATTTAACAGTTCCAGTTTTTTGTATTTTATACCCATAAAAAAATACTGTTGTCCCATTGTCATTCTATCAAAACTTGTAACTTGAAATATCTTGATAATATAATGATTTACTATTTAACAAAAATGCAAGTAAAAAAGTCTTTTTTTTTTCATTTTAATATTGGGGTTGATTTATTACTGTTATTTTGCGAGCATTTCAAAAGAACTTTTGTCCACGTACAGATTGTAAAAGCATCTAAATGATCCAAACATAACATACAATCAGCAGATTTTATTGAAAAAGTGCTAAACACTCAGTTTTTCTGCAATTATTACGATTTTCTAAGTCAGCATTGATGGTTACGTGATGAAATTGTCAACTAAGCAAGAAAAGTATTTTTCTTTACGTTTTCTGATTTATGTTCTTGAAAACATTTTCTTTACTTAAATATCGATTTATTGGGCTTTTTTAATTGATGAAGAAAATTAAAATATTAAACGAAAAACTGCGCCGTGACATTAAATCTAAAAATCGTTTATTTTAAAAAATGCCAGAAAGCATTAGGTTTGGGGAAATGATAGTTTGAATTTATGAATCATTTATTGAAACAAGGAATTTAGATATGCGAACCTTAACTGTATGATTCATGTTCGGAAAGAACATAACTAAAAGGAAAATATTCCCTCTGCAATGATATTTATAAAATTTCATTTAACTTCCTCGATCCTTTTCGCCTAAGGGCATAATTCAGACTATGATAATAGAACATTACTTGTAAATTTCAAAGAAATTTCATATTAAAAAAATAAGATGTGAAAACTAAATTGATTTCGCAATTTCTTTTTCAAAAGTCCTAAATTGTGCATAAAAAACGGTCTTCCATCTCACTTTCGGGATTATTTTAGGTATCTTTGCAGTATTCTAGTCTATTCCATAGTGTTCCTTTGTGTTTTCCATCGAGTTGCTCATGATAAAAAAGTGCCAAAGGCTGTGTAAGCTGCGAAATTGAAAAAACTTATTTCACTTATGAAAGCAAGTATATTTAACACGAATCTTATTATGAAGAAACAAATGCATTCAATATTTATGTTCATCATTTAAATATAATACTTCTAATAACAATATGAAGCTGAAGTTCATAGATCCATATTTCCAGCTGATTCATTATTCTTCTGACATCACCTATTAATTATTCATTAAAAGCGGTGTCTGGAGTATCGACAATCATGAGAAGAATATTAAATATTATAAAGCTTATTGAAGCAAAAAAAAAATTACTATGATTTCTGGTAAATGTCAAGTATAGACATCAACAGCAATGGTTTATTACAGGAATAATGCTTTGGTTCTGAAATGAGAGAATAAATGAGAAAGCATGCTTCAACAAATTAGCGCTCATATCACTTGTTTTAGTAAAATAATTAAAATGTAAGAAAGAGATTTTAACTGATTTTTACATCAAAAGATATATTCCAAAGGTCATTATTTTGCATTGAAAAAGGGGTTCTTTGAAACCCCGAAACACGTGCCTACTGTAATTTCATTTTTTTTTTTGTTGATACAAAACGTTTATTAGTTCCTTTCACTTCTCTGCACAAAGGTATTTATTTATTTCATGAGTACATGTTATGTTTGAAGCTTTTCTTGAACACCAAATTGTAATAATTTTGATTTTTAATGATCAGATAATAATATAACTAACACTATTAAAGCAATTAGAAGCAAAGGGACGAAAGTTAATTGCGGCCCTAGATAGGCTGTCATTGAAATGTTTTTCTAAACCATGCTGTGTAGGAGCACGTATCGAAGCTATTGGTACTATTTCTTGCCCCAAAACAGAGGATAGGGTCTCCTACCATTTTTACTGGTTATCTGCAAGGTTTTAATTTTGACACTTACTTCTCATTACTGCTCATTCCGAAAATAGTGATATCTGCGTAAAATTTTATGTAGTACGAATTAATCAGGATCAGTCCTTTTCTCTTCTCAAGTACTCGTTGCTGCAATACCCCCCTCTCCGCCCTCTTAAAAGAATGCTCCAATCTCTATGACAATTTTCCAGACGAAAGAACGCTCAACTGTTTTTGAATTATAATTCAATCAAAAGAACATTATTCCTTAGAGCAGTTTTTTGTTCCTACGGAGTTCATTGTTTACTTTAAATCAACGCAGTTTCTTCTTGAAAGCAAATTTAAAAAGTCTCCAAAAACTGCTGAACTTAACTATAACTCCAGACATTCCTCTTTTATTCTTCGTAAGAGTACTATTTTAACTATTGCTACTGAAAATAGCATTTCGATCTGGTTATGTTTTCGGAGTAGCTTAAGAATTCGAAGAACATTTCATAAAAGAACTTTCTTTTTTAAATAGCTTTAACTAGAATGCGTTTATGACTGTTATTACGGGCCCAAACTGAGCAAAAACGTTGAACAGTCTTGCTTGCCGTATACTTTCAAATAAAATGACTCTCATTGACACCTATTTAAAGTTAATTAAAAACAATCGTGTTTTGAAGTGACTTAAAAAGTAAGCAAATTACGTACAATTAGTTGTTTAACGTTAACGTTTGGGGTCTCCGTGGATCTGAGGTAGAAAGTTCACTTCAAACGCCGGAGGTCGTGAGTGCGATTCCCGCCGTTGCACTGGGTGTTGTTTCCTCTCTTTGTGCCGTAAATCGTTTTTCGTGTTTACTTATCTTTTTCTTTACTAATAATAAAGTTGAAAATCTCTTTGTCTGGATGTCCGGAGGATGTCTGGATGTCTGTAGGATGTCTGGATTTCTGTGACGTGCATAGCGCCTAGACCGTTCAGCCGATTTTCATGAAATTTGGCACAAAGTTAGTTTGTAGCATGGAAGTGTGCACCTCGTAGCGATTTTTTGAAAATTCGGTGTGGTTCTTTTTCAATTCCAATTTTAAAAACAAAACTATCATAAGATGGACGAGTAAATTACGAAATTATCATAACGTGGAACCGTAACATGGGCATAAGCAAATTGGGGATATACGAAATTATCATAACGTGAAACTGTAACATGAGTACAAGTCAATTGGCGAGAAAATTCACCATACATTATTTGTAAATATACAGGAAAACCAAATGACCTTCTAATTTTTCTATTACGGGTAAAACCGTGCGGGTACCACTAGTATGTATATAAAGCAGTCTAATATCTCAAGAAATTGGAATAATATATTTTCAGACTGACTCTTAACTATGGATACGACAGCAGCTTCACGTTTATGTTTTAAAGTATATTAATGGTTTTTTTTAAATCGATAATAACAATCAAAAGAACAGATTGGCTTATCAAGCAGAAATTTTATTACTACGTTGTGTTTATGCATATATAGTTCGGTACCGAACAAATAGTTGCTTAAACAATGTTGAAACTCTTTGATCTATACATTTTAGTAAAAAATATTTTGCATGTGTTTAAATCAACTGAATATAAATATTTTTATCAATTTCAAAGAGGAAGAGGTATAAGTTAAGAACGAATTTTCTTTAAATAAGTAGAACCAAATATTTTTACCCTTTATTTTTAAGAAGAATCTAGCAGGCCAGAACGCGTTTAAACTTTAAATCTTTATTTTTTTTTTCTTAGACAGCATGAAAATAAGTGGAAAACAAAAGAAAATTTTAAATCAAAAATGGTTGTTATTATTGCAGCGTGCTTTATGTATCAATATAAATTTTCAATTTGTTTTTTGGCCTCCAATATGTACTTATTTAGCTCCAAGTTTGAAAGTATTACTCTTAATAACAAATGAAGATGATTGAATTTTTTGACTGGTTACAGAACGCAGTTTTACATTCAAGACATCAATGGACCACCATATGGCCCACGGTCCCTAGGCGGAAGATTTAACCCTCTCTCACTAATCAATTTTCAAGCTACACCAACTATGTGTGTGTCTGCCTCAAGAATCAGCTGCGCGGGCCGTAAAATTGGAAAAACTACTCAAAAGCATAGCATAAAATAAAATTTCGGTTTTTTCCGGATTATCTTCAATAGGTTGTGGGTCCCAACGTGACGCACACATACTCCCATAACAGAGTATCATCAAAATATTTTACGAAA
Organism: Uloborus diversus; assembly: GCF_026930045.1. Classification (NCBI taxonomy): domain Eukaryota; kingdom Metazoa; phylum Arthropoda; class Arachnida; order Araneae; family Uloboridae; genus Uloborus; species Uloborus diversus. Next base: position 103,292,201 of record NC_072732.1, read on the forward strand.
CATTAAATTTAAGTAAGAAAATATCTAAATAAAAATTTATTTTCTAAATCTCAACCCCATTACAAGATTCTAAAATACAAATTGAGAAACACTTAGCTAACTCTCCTTAATAATCTCTAACCTACACCATCCAGCTGACTCCCAAGAATATCCAAGTCCAATAAAGCTTTAGCTGTTATTATATATGCACAATAATTTAGCATGTTCAAACAACAATGTTGCGAATGTACGGCGGCAATTATCCACTAATAATTATATTTCGACTATGATCCTTTTAAATATGTCGACGCATCTTCATTTCGTATGCAAACAAAACGATTCGGAGCTACCATTTCCGTCCCTCATAACGCGCTGCCTCGTTTTAGCAGAGAGAGAGCAAGGAAGCTTCATTAACTTCGACTACAAATACAGTTTATTTGGCGATTCTGGAAATCCTTTGCTTACCGAGAAAGAGACGATTGCAGTTTGTCATCCCACGGATTTCCAACCTTCGAGCTATTGTTGGTTTTAAAGATTAAACCCATAGTCTATTATTAATACAAGTAAGTGCGCGGAGAAAGGAAATTTCGGAGGAGAAAATTTGCTGGAGTATTAATAAATATTTAATGACAATAAACGATATTTTTCGTTTCGAAAATTGTTGAATTATTGATTTTGGTGTTGGCATTTTAATTAGCGAAACTCGATAGATCTTAGCGTAGTTATGTGTTTTTAGCTTTCACAGATTTTTACTTAATGTAGCTGTTTTTTTTAAAAAAATAGCAGTCCTTAATTTATGATTTTTAAAATGTTTTATAAATTTAAGCAAAAGGAAATGCAATGCTTAAACTATACTGGATTATACTTCCTATTTTAATCAGTTAATTGTTCACTTTCAATTATTTTATTTTAATAAGAGCTCACGAATTATAGTCAATTTTCAATAATGTGTAGCTGATTCTTCTCTTTTTTTTCCTCTTATAAATTTTAAACCATCGTTTCATTTTTTGTATTCACACTAAGATTTGGATAAAAAGAACCCTAATAAACTGAAGCAGTTGTACACAGTTGCAACAATAATAATACTAAAAAAACATTTTTTAAGCTGAAAAGATGAGAACGAAAAAGATATTCTAAATGAAAATTCAGTGTCTGTCGCATAGATAATAGGGTGAACCGAAAAACAACTTTTTTTAAAAAATTTCGATGGTGGGTAGTGCGGAAAAAGTGCCATTGGTCGAGCAAAGTTCACACAAAAATTTTTAATTCTTTTGCTCAATTTGTTGATCTGCCGCAATTGGGTTGAAATTTTGACCAAATGCTGTTTTTTCAAGTCTTTAGCCAAAATTAGTAAAAATAGTGTGTTTCTTTTTTCGATAATGAGTTACACGGAAAAGGTGCCATTGCTGGTACTAAACTCCCATAAAAATTTTGAGGTGCGTGGTGTAGTTCTTTCCTTCGCCACAAATGCGGAGAAATTTTGGCAATTTTCTGTTTTTTTAACGTTTTCAATAAATTTCATCAAATGGTAAAAATTTGGTTTTCGCCACATTTATCTGAAGTAGGGGAGAGGAGGGAGGAGTGGGACAGTGGGAGGAGTGGGACAGCTAAAATTATGGCAAAATAAATCACTTTATTTTATTGTCAGTTTGACCACTAGAGGGCCTGTTTATACCTTCTTTTTGTTTCATAATTGCAGTTTATCCAGCAGGAAGTTTCAGTTAATAGTTGGAAAAAGTTAAATTTCTCACCTCCAAAGAAAGTTTCTAATCTATTTTTAGTTTTATTTCTTTATTTATGTAATTTGTAAAACTAACATAATATGTTATCATTGTAATCTTAAGTATATAATGTATGCTTATCTGCAATTTAATTAAGTCTAAAACCAGCATGGTTTACGTGACAAGTTATTTTTTAGAAGCAACGTGTAGAGGGAGGAATGGGATACTCCGAAGAGGGAGGAATGGAATATGCCCCATAAATTTGTCCCTTCTGTAAAGGGGCTGTTCAAATATTACGTGGAGAGCATTTATGATACTGAAAGCTACAATGCAAAATTTATGAGAAAGGACATGAAAGGAAATTTTAATTTTCCTCAGCAGGATGACTGTAGCATTATAGATAAAACAGATATTATCATGAAATTACGGCCACCACAATTGATTGGTGGGACTAGTAGAGCACAGTCTTGTTTTTCTTTTAATGTGGACCTTTCTAATTATGACATTCGCTAATTTTTCTGTAATTTACAAATGTGTCCCACTCCTCCCATACTCATGTCCCACTCCTCCCACCCAGGAGGGAGGAATGGGACAAAATTCTTGAAATTTGTAATTAGTCAAGTGTGAAAATAATAAAATGTTTAAACATTGTGTATATTTTCAAAATGTAGTTGTAATATGCAAGTTTATAGTGTGAACTTTTGCATTTATGAATAAGTAGAGGATTATGAATAAAAATCATTTATGTGAAAAGTGTCCCAATTCTCCCTCCTCTCCCCTAATTATGTAGTTTATCACATGCAAATGTGTGGTGTGTTATAAACTAACTACTTATTGCGTATAAAGTTTTAAATTTGAAATGTGCTATTCGAAAACTTTGTGCAGAAGGGTTCAAAATTAAAGTTATACAGCACAGTACTCAACAAAGAACTAATGATGGTGTGGATGTACAGAAAATTTCTGCCCATATTTCCATCAGAGAGCTTTTATCTGCACTCTTTTAGGTAATAAAAACTATTTTCAAGTTGAATTTCTGCATTTCAGTGCTTTTACTTCTGTTTTAGTTTTGCTACAATGTGTGTGAAAGCATCTCTTTCTTCACGGTCATTTACAAAGTCCATGCTATTTTAGGAGTGTTTCTATTTACTACAAAGACTTGAGATTCTAAAATTGTTTCGGATACTATATTTATTTCTGCTTTTTGTCATTTCGTGATTCGAGGTTGGCTAATATTAGTTGAGAACTAAACCGAACATATCGTTTTATTCCGTTAACCTGAATTTTAATTTTGTCACTTAAACCTTAAACACTCGAATTTCTTGATTCTTGTTTCTTCTTTCAATTTCTATCTATTTACTCAATTAATGTTTATCATATTGCTTTGACACCTAGGTTTTCGTCAGTTTCCATTGCTGTAGTAGCATTATTGCTGTGAATCCTTAGGATGGCTACATTATTTACTTTTTTAGATCTCTTTGCGTATCCTGGTCGCTTCTTCGCGCGAATCATACGGGCAAATGAATTCATATTACGAACAGTGCTTGGTATCGTAAGGCTTCTTTAGGTTTCGAAGTACTAAACTGCAAGCAAGGAGTTATGTAGGCAGCTGTGAGCCATCTAGACTACGTAAAAGGCCCTGCCTCTGGATGACTGTCTTGAAACTCTCGAGTGCATATTCCAGCTCAAACAGTTGCACAATTATCAGTTACGCGTTTTTGGTCTGTGCTCAAATTTTCAGTATTTTCCTTTTCTTTTGCCAATGTAGAAATACATGACAAAGGTAACCTAGAATGATTGTATAAGTAGGTTTCTGCACACCATCAGCTTGGGCTTGATTGGGCCAGAAAGTCCTTAGTTTCAGTACTTTCTCTATCTTATTTATCAGGTGTTCGACTAGGTTTGACAGGGAGTTCGTACGTATGAAAAATGTACAACAAATGTTTCAGTTCTTTACTTCCTTCTCTTTTTTTAAGTATAACACCGGCAATGACACCGTTGTTTTTTTTTTTATTATTTTCATGTTCTTACCGGAATGCCGTTTCACGCGACTGCTTTTGGTTAAGAGATAGTAAATTTATTCCTATTTAAAAAGATTTACCAATGATTAAGAACGAATTTTGCGTTACCCCCTTTGGTTTTGAACGCAAATCAAAGGGAAAGTTGCGCTAAGTTTCCTAACAGCATACTTTAAATTAAAAAATTTACACGCAATAAGTAGTTAATGTATAACTCACCACGCATTTAAAAATGCATCACATGTGATTAAGTAATATAGTCATGGCAATAAATGTGGCGAAAATAAAATTATTACTATTTGAGAAAATTTATTGAAAACGATAAAAAAAAAAAAAAAAAGAAAAAAAACTGAAAATTGCAGAATCTTCTACTTATTTGTGGCAAAGGAAAGAACTATAACACACGCCACAAAAATTTTAAGGGAGTTTAGTGCCACCAATTAGCGGTTTTTCCGCGCAACTCATCATCAAAAATAGAAAAATACTATTTTTACTAATTTTGACTAAAAACATGAAAAAACAGCATTTGGTCTAAACTTCAACCCGATTGCGGCAAATCAAGAAATTGTGCAAAAAATTCAAATTTTTTGTGTGCACTTTGCTTCACCAATGGCACCTTTTCCGCACTACCCATCATCGAAATAAAAAAAAAGTTGCTTTTCGGCCCACCCTAATAGATAAATTCTTCAGTTAAACATGATATCAAGCCCGTCATTTTGAATCGGGGGGGGGGGAGATAAATACTCAATGCGTACTTAATCGGAAAGTAACAAAAAAACTCCCACTTATATGTAAAAACACCAATTTTTCAAAGCCAAGGGGGGGGGGGGGTTACGCCCTCTAACCTCTCTAAGTAACATTTTTATGATTTTAATTTATCACACATTATAAAAATTGGCTACGTTAGCTTCAGTAAATCCTTCTGAAAAAGCTGTGAAAATAATCACATTGTGGCTTTTAGTTATTTTATCTGACAAGAACTGCCTCAAAGAAACGAGAACGGGCAAACAAGTTCTTTGGTAAATTTCGAATATTTTATTGCCTGTCTCGGTCCCTAGCTCAGGGCAGTTTTCGAAGAGATAGCAGGACAAGCATAAAATAGTACAGACATTTGTTTTGAAAATTGATTATTTAATTTATTTCAAAAAAAAAAAAAAAAAAAATCATACAAGGTGGCGACAGATCAGGTAAATCAGGGATATCAGGGAAAAGTCAGGGAACTTTATTAATCAGGCAAAAGTCATATATCAGGGAACTTCGAAAAAATAACAAAAAATCAGGAAAAATTGATTTTATGAAGAAAAAAAATTTTTTTTTGCTCTGCAAAATTAAGTGCTCTAATTCCCGTCGCATTTTCCGCCAATTATCTGTTCAAAAAAAAAAAAAGGAAAATTAAACAGGTGGGATTATAGGCTGCCGCATATTTGTGCATCTTTTTTCCTCAACGTTCCAGTGTTGAATCCTACTTATTAACCACAGGATGAACTACATAAGATTGCTTCTGTGTTTGTAAATTCGTTTATTTTACCTAGCTTAAAGTTTCCTTTCACGCTTTCAATGCTACGTAAAATAAACAACATTATAGGTAAAGAGGAAGCCGTCATTAATGTCTTAGCTCCTTTGCCTTTATTCCATTGTCTTGAAGTAATTAGCGTACTGTAATCACGATTTTAAGAAGAAATCTATATTTTTTGAATTAATACTGATAAAAGCTTAAAGTTATTACTTCTTCGCATTTTTAATTTAATTGATAAAATTGAACTTTAAATTGAAAAAAAAAAAAAAAAACTTTTTTTGCCGTTATACTATTTGCTGCGGCCGCAGTTTATAAAGGTTTCCTTTTCTTCAGACTTAAAGGATTATTTTATTTTAAAACCAAGTTGTATTCTTCTTTTATGTATTTTAAAATAAACCAATTGCTTTTTTTTTCTTCTTCTTTTCTCGCATTTGAAAGCTGTTTGTTACAAAAGCAATCTAAGATTTATTTCGATACATACTGAAATCATTTGAAATAGAGTTGACTTGTTGACTTAAGTAGTTATCTTTATTTTTTTATTGTTAAAATACTGTACTGTAAATACTTATTCTTGCAACAATTATTATAATGCTTGAAAATTTAGTTCAAAATAATTTCAATTACTTTTTAATTCTATCATAAATACACATATATTTTTAAGAGTGATTTTAATAGTTTCTTAAAATTTTTATACTAATCGGTTACTGGATGTAAAGTATTTTTTTTTTTTAATTTTCTATAATCTGTCCATGTAGAAAAATTTAATATACTGTTTTGTAGGTTTTTTTTCCAAAAAAAAAATTGACTTCATATGTTTTTTTACTATTTTAATAAAAAAAGTAGCATCTTTTTAAAATATATCTTTAGTTCAACAACTTTACACAACTTGAAACGTTTAAAATACCGCATTTTATACAAACATATAATGGACATCAAGTAGAGCCATTGAAAGGGCACATAGAAAGAAAACCATTATCATTGGTAACGTAAATCAGGGAAATTTTATGAACTTAATCAGGGAAAAGTCAGGGAACTTTTTTTCACAGTTCCTGTCGCCACCCTGTATAACTTGAAGTTTCCTATGAGAGATTCTAGTTTTCAGAATTAAAGAATTTTAAACCTGTCGAATACTTTGTATTTTTAGAAGTAATAAATATTCATAACTTTCAGATTTTTTTTCTGTAGTTAAAAAAATACCAATCCGTAAAAACATGCGGAAGAAAAAATAATATAGAAGCAATTTGAAGAAATATCATTCATAATGAACTATTTTAAGCGTTTTAAGCTAAGTAGTAAAAATAAATAAATAAAATTACATTTATTGAACAGGAATTGTAAGGAAAAGATTTAGCTATTGATTATAAATAAATAAATCGAAAAAAAAAAAGCTCACAATACTACAAAAAGTGCAATTACAGCCCATTTTTATAAATTTTACGAAAATGCAATACTTCCGCTCACTCGTATAAATATAAAAAAGAAACTCAACTGCTTTGACATAAGAATTGTAGCTTGACCTAAAGAATTGTAGCAAATAATAAAAACACTTTCCAGTAAAACAGTAAAAAAAAAAAAAAAAAAAATACATAAATCAAAGAGAGATAAAAAAAAATTCTTATTATTATACATCGAAATATAATAAGAATAATATTTATTTTTTATTAACAAAAAGAACGTTTACCATAAAAAAAAATACAATGCAAATATTTCATACAAATAAGACACAAAATTTCACATCTATGAAAATATCGAACTAAAACAGATCTATGCATTTCGTTCTTTTCATATTGTTACATGAAGTGCAATTATATACTGTTATTTTAGTTTTCCAAATTGCGTCTGCCGGGCTCAGAAAAAAAGAATGCTTAAGTTTTTTCTCCCCATACAGCACCTTTTTCGCCAGATCAAACAACTTAACAAGACTTTTTTGCGAGATCAATTCCTTTAGGCGTCATTTAAGGGCTGCGAACTCCTTATTTTTGTTTGAACAAGCGTCAAACAATGAGTTTGTCGAAAGTTTTGACTTTTTCTTTGTAATCGTTGGCAACTACGTGATATGAGTGCAAAAAAAGGGACGCACAAAAACGCTGCAATTTTCTTCCCTTTTGTTTAATCTAAGCTCCATCACTTCCTTCGAGATTTTTTGTTAAATATTTGTACAAGTTTACTCGAAAATCGAATTTCGAGTTTGCGTTTTTTTAAAGAAATTATAATGCTTCACGATTTAAACTCTCCCGAAAGTTATAGGGTATAATACTAAAGTGGATTATGCGTGAATTAGATTAGACAAATTTTTCGAAAAAACTCGTTCGTGTAACTTAATTTGGATTTCATGTTTCTATATAAAGTGAAAAAAAAACTTTTGTCTTCTAAGTATAATCTAATTTAGCACAACAGATTAAAATAGATATTTCTTGAAGATAATTTGTAATTAGTATAAAATGTATCTGGCATGCAGTGAAGACATCCATTTTTTCCTTCAATGCCACATTAATTAAATTTGTTTTTTTTTTCATTAATCACAATTAGTTTTTAATTGGGAGAAATGTGCCAATTAAAACATAGAGTTATTGGAAACGAGCTTTTAATTGGAATCTAATATTTTTAATTAGTCACAAAAAAGCATATTAAGGCTAGTTTGAGCTGTTTACATACTGTTTGTCTTCCTCTTAGTTGTAAGGTGGAAATGTCTCTAAATACAGCGACGGATTAATTATGCTTCTTTCAATTCCAGAAAAATAACAATAACGGATTTACGGTACAAAGTATTTCTAAACATATTGAAAGAAGGTGATTAATGCATTTTTTTACTTGTTCTGTTCGATGTCTGTTGAGTCTGATATGAAAAATCTCACAAAGTTGACTATCGAGTTAACATTCAATTATTTTTCTTGATAATAAGTCGTACAGTACTTGCATCGCATTCAGGTTTAAAAATTATTTCGCTCATAGTAAACTAAAAAAAAAAAAAATCCAGATGCAAAATTGCAGCAGTCGATCTTAATGCACATGATAAATTGTAATGTATAAGAGAACATCTGATTAGAATATTGGTCTGTTTTCGTGTCAGGTTTAATATTCAACACCTTATACTATATTTGGGGAAGACCTAACCTGGCATTGTTTTCAAAGCTGCGCTCCTAATTGCAGCATTACGATGCTGCCAGGTTAGGTTTGCCCCAACTGTAGGTAATGTACTTTATTTATGCACTCTGTTTAACATTTTCCTCTGAAAATACATAAGAATCTCCTGAAAATCTTTTATCAGGAGAATAATGTAAAATCACAGGGAATTAAAAACCACAGAAAATACGGAGCCTTTAAAAATAATTTAATATATTTATAAACAGTTGGAAAAAAAAACAGAGAGAGATTATTTGTGAAAACACAGATAATAAATTTCTTTGGAAGAAGAAAAACAAACCTCTAATACTCTGTAAATTGACTAACAGTAACGAATCAAGGCTCGGTAATATCAAAGAAATCATGCAACAAGGATTATATAAATTGTTAGAATGTATTAAGCACTCATGGTTTTTCGCTTTCTCGCTAGAACGTATTTTAAATTATGGGTAAATACCAACCAGCACGATTCACGGCAATCGGAGACTAGAACTTCCCCTATTTAGGATGATAATCGGCTTAGTAGGAGCACAGCCGACTGGAAGCAGTACACTTATCATATAGTTAATACACTACCATTACACTAATTGCAAACATAAATGTATTTTTCCTCGAAACTGCTATTCACAAAGCTTGATGAAGAGCTTTTGAACGAATACTCGTACAAAAACGAAACGAGCTGATGTGTGCATCACATGACTTCCTTTTACTCCAATTTTAATATCATTTTCCCATTATTGGCAATTTTAATGTGATTCAGTAGTTTACTCTCTAGATCTGACCATCAGTGGCCAAATTGAAACCAGATTTAAAAAAAGAAAACAAAATCGCCAAATTTGTTGCCAAGTCAGCGACAAAACTTGGCGACCAAAAAACTTACGATATATCGTTAGTGTTCGCCAAATTATAACACCACTTGAGTATACATCGAAATTAACAATGATTTCCCCCACAAAAAGGGGCGAAATATCCCTTTAGAAACACTTGAATGCAACTAAAAGGGGAGATGCTCAACTAGACCCCACTAGGAGTCGAAGTACCAAATTTCAACTTTATAGGACATACCGTTCTTTTTAATTATGCGACATACATCCGCACATGCGCACATACATACATACGTACACCACGAGAAAAGTCATTGTAATTAACTCGGGGAATGTCAAAATGGATATTTCCGGTGTTTATACGTTCTTAGGCACTTATCCGCGTGTCGTCGGGTTGGAAAAAAAACTCAATATTCATTTGGATGTGAGCAAAATGGAAATTAAGGCCGAATTTTGAGTGAAAATTTGTTTGCGAATACAATGCTTCCTTTTTTGTAAAAGGAAGTAAAAACGAATACTGGTGGGATATGCTATCTTTATACTAGTTGCTGAAATTATTTAGCATACATTGAAACTGCACAAAAATACATAGACTTTTATTCGAAACTGTTATTCAACAACCTTGACACAGAGCTTTTGAACGAATATTCGTAAAATTTAAACAAATAAAAAAAAAAATTCTGAAAAGCTGTTACCGTGTACTTTGATGCACGGTTTTTTCTTTTCTTTTCTGTGTTTTTACAAAAAGAGGTTTTCTTTGAAACCGTTATCAAGCCATTTGATCCTCAGCGTTTGAAAACAGCTTACGTAACTTAACAGATATTTTCGGGTCAGGGGTGCCCACAAGGGGGGGGATTATGGCGCAAGTTGCGCCATCAAAATTTTTGGGGGGGATTTTTTTCAGAAGGATTTTTTTTTTCTTTAGAGCATGACATTTTCGAATTTTAGAAAGAAAAAATATTTAAACTCATTCAACAAGAAATAGATGCATTAACAATACTTTTTCACGTACTCTACGTACTCTTGAGAGCCGTCGCTGTACCCCCCCCCCTCCCCCACCCATTCAGCTTTTCAGAAGTGGGGCCGCCAATAGCATTTTAGCGATGCAACTAACGAAGAAAAAGGGAAACTCTTCGTTGTTTAAAAAAATTAAAATTGTAATTATAAATGAACAATTGAAATAATAGTGGCAAAAAGTATTTTTTCTGTGAAATTTGAATAGAAAATGTAATCTTAAAATACAATTTTGGAACATCCATGATTCTCTTTTATTAAGAGTATCTTAGTACGAGCCGCGGAAATGTACGCTTCAAAAATTTTTATTAACGCAAAAAAAAAAAAAAAATATTCAGAACAATACACTCTTCACTAGGCAGCAGAGTGGGCATGTCTGCCTAGTCGGAAACTATGAACTAGGCTCAAATTAAAGTATTGTGCATAGAATAAAATTAGCATAATGGGAGGGAGCACCGGCGACCAAACTAACATGGTGCACGCCTTGTCTCTCGGCGGCGATGGTTATACAAAACCATGCTTCGTGATTCTTCAGTTAAAAAAAATACATAAATAAAAAGGACAGCTTCATTAAGGCAGCTCAAATTATGGGGGTCGCCGAAATATTCGTCTTTTTTTTTTTCTTGATGAAAAATGTTGTCCTGAAAATCATTGCTAAGTGGAGAAAAATGTATGGGTTGCCGAAATAAATTTGAAATATTGAGAGAGAGAAACAGTTAAATCCAAAGAGAGATTCAAAATATTGTAATGAATACTCACAAGAAAATTTCTAAATGTTTGAATGTAAAAATCGTAAGTAAATCAAAGCTTGATCAAGAGATGCAAGTGGAAAGTGACATGTTTAAAATAAAATGAATTGGAATAGAGACCTAAGGTATCGCAAAAAATTACCACATCCGTTCAAACTGTTATAAGTCCTTTTTCTAAGGCCGAAAACGCTTGAATTGCAAGAAAATAAAAATATTAGGCGGAAAGTTAAGAACTTTATTATGGAAAATTCAAGCAAATAATCGTGTTTATCAAAGGAAAATTGGAAGAAAATATTACCAGAATATGTTTAACAATAATTAAAATTTACACTGAAGGTAGGAGGGACATAGCCAAACTGAAAGGAAGAGTGGGGAACTCCAAACCTATCTTTTTACGTACTCAAAGCTGGCCTGTAAGTGAGTTTTTAAAACTTAGGTTCTGAAAAAATCCCGGAAAAACCTTCTGAAACCCCATCTTTTGCCCTTTGGTCATCAAAGATGGCATACACATAAGTATTTAGGACTGTAATTTCGAAAAACCGTGAGAGTGCTCCCAACGTAACCTCCGAGAAACGCATTCTCAATTAATCATTCATCATCATTCAAGGCCGAATAAATTTCGTCTTTTCTACTTTAATTTAGAAAAAAAAAATTCCCTGAGGTGTCCCGAAACTATCGTTCTCCAAATATTACCGAAAATACTCAAAAATTTCATTGTTAAGGTTTCAATTCAGAAAATGTTTCGGGGGGTTCTCCAAAACCTTCTACCCCTCTAAGAGTATTTAAAATCGTCTACGATTGCGTTAACTGAATTTCAATTTTGAAAATTTGCCGTGGGAGGACTCCGAATCGCTCCACCCACAAACATTACCAAAAATCTTCTAAAACTGCGGTTTAAACAGATCGAAATTTTTTCGAGAGAATGCCCTCTCTCTCTACTCTTTTCAAATTTTTACAGTGGAAAAAACCCCGGACCCCCTTTTACGTGTCACAATAAGAAATAATTCACAATTAGGAATGCGTGCTTGAAGTTAGCATTTTGAAAAATTATAGAACGATAACCCCGAGTCTTTTCCTCCCTTAACATCACCACAGATCGTCTAAAACTGTGTTTTTCAAATAACAATCTTGAAAATTCCCGGGGAGAGCCCCCGAACCCCCTCTTCTGAACAAAATTAAATATAACCTACAATTGTGTTGAAAACTTTAATTTGGAAAAAATATCGAGAGATGCTATCCTGGACCTCATCTCCCCTTCCTTCCAAACTTAAAATATAGTCTAAAACTGTCTTTGTATGTCTTCAATTTCGAAATAATGCAAGAAGGTAGCCCTCCGAAACCCCTTAATTCTGACTGAATATTATCCTTTTTACGATTAAATTTATATTGCTAGTACTAAGGTCTAGTAATATGACTATCCCTGCTAAACCAGAAGCCCACATCTTCTCTCTCTCTGCATATTAGAACATGCGTTAAACAATTAAGGGGCCATCAAAGCGTACCCCCCCCCTCCCAATTTTTTGACCTAGCGACGACCCTGGTACTCTTTCCAAAATTTAATGACTTGTCTCTTTTTCAATGAATGAACACATCACACACAGCAAGGGGTTGGTGTCCGTTTCAAAGCTGGATCAGACGATTTGACGTGTGACCCTGATGAGAGTCATCCTGAAAAAATTATAAAAGAGAGCCCCTGATTCCCCCCTCTTTCCTCAACACGATCAAAGACAAGCCTAGAATTGCGTTTTTGGAGTATCAATTTAAAAAAATTGCCGGGGTAAAGGCACCGATATTAACTTTCCACTAACATTATCAAGATCTATCAAAACTGTGTTTTTAAAACTACAAGTTCGAAAATTTAAGTGGAGCTTCCCCCCCCCCTCTACTCTCGTCAACATTATTAAAAAAAACGCCTTAAATTTGGTTTTCAGGGCTTTAATTTCGAGAAAATTCCAGAAGAGCTTCCGAAAACTCTTTCTCTTAACATCATAAAGGACGGCGACTGTTGCGATTTTAGAACTTCAAATTCAGAAAACTGCTTTTTCCCCAACCATAGCGTTTTTAAGACTTAAAATTAAAAAAAAAAATTTTGGTGCGAGCCCTAAGATCTCTTCTTTCCCTATCATTACCATAGATAGTCAAACACTGAGTGTTGAGAACTACAATTTTGAAAACAAAACAGAACCCTCCTTAACACAGCGTTAGACTATCTACAATTGCACTTTTAAAGTTTCAGTATTGAAAAATTACCGGGAAGGGGTCACCAAACCTTTTATCCCCCTAACATCACCAGAGATCGTCTAAAACTGGTTTTAAAACTACAATTTTGAAAATTTTCCGGGGAGAAACCCCCGGACCCCCTATCTTGAGTGACAATAAACTTCCGTTTCAAGATTCATACTATATACATCTAGTAATGACTGCATAATAAGCTAGAAAGTTGAATCCACTCTCCCTAAAAATATTCATACGATTGAAAAAAACAAAACAAAAGGTGTAGCAAAATTCAGGGGTACCCAAAACTTGTTTCCTCAAGGTCCACGTTGTAATATTTGGAAAGGCAAGACGGGTCAACAATCCAACAATATTTTAGTTCAAATGGTATGTTAGCGCTACCCCCTCCCCTCCCCCGTGAAATTGGCTGAAATTAAACACTCTAAAAACTGTTATGTTTAACCCGATTCGAAAGCGAGAAAATTGGGGGGGGGGGGAATTCGCGCCATTGAGCTTGGGGGGGGGGGGCATCCCTGTTCGGGTTGTTATCTCTGATTTTACAGAATTAATTTACAGTGTGGATGCGTCTCAGAGACGCCTTGATAATATTTTTCTAGCAATCATCTGCAAACTAAATGAACAACACATGGCAATCTTATTTAATTCAGCTCTATTAAGGAGAAACATTTATTTGTCCCTTCTATTTAAAGCTGTTTTAAATTGATTAACATGGCGGCTATCTCTGTTGCTACTTCATTTTAGCCATAGTGTTCTCTCAAAAACTCCTTAGACCGGCAAAAGTCCATTTGCAACTACAATAAACTCTAGGGGGCGCTGCAGCCACTGTCTAATGGCGGATGAAAAAGGCAAAACAAACGAATGACGTAACTTATAACTTGCTTTGACGCTTAGTGAATGACAGTAAATTTTCATCGTGTATGTGGGAAGTTTTCTTTTCTATTCTTCTGAAATTACATTACATCATAAACTGTCTGAAGCCTGTAATTTATCCCAAAGAAAACAGGTGGAATGGAATGTTTTACCTTTTTCTTCAATGTTGTTAATCACCGCAAGGTAGCGTGTTCAAGCTCTAGAGTAGCGAATAGCACAGAAAAGCCGCATTTTTGTCTCTCAGGTAATAGCTAGTATATTTCACTAAAAGTAATAATTTTAAAAATAAACAAATATTTATTTATTAATTTTTTACATTTGTTCATTGCCTTTTTTAATTATTAGTTTTAATTGAAAGTGTTTGCTTGCGCTCGGGAATGTCCCCCCCCCCGAAAACAAATTATGATTCGTACGCCTGCCGTTTAGCGGTTACAATGAGCGATGCTTTAATACTAATATCATTTTAAGTTATCTTTAAGTATCAACATGCTAAGTGAAAGTAAAATAAGAAACAAAACTTTTGGATCAACTACTCTTTTGCTAGAATTATTTTTTTTCAAAAACAAGGCGAGTCAAAATTCGTTACTATCTCTTTGTCGGTAATTAGAGGCTTTTCAGTATACATAGCTACCATCATTAAGCTTCTAATACTAACTCCAGACGGCTGCATGATTGTAAACTTAAAATAATTTAATTATTTTTCTAAAAAACGGACTTTTTTCTTTAAAATGTGGTACGTTATATATTGTGCAAAAAAGAGTGGCCAGTTTTTTGCTGAAATCGTAGCACAGTGGTGCCTAACCTACGGCCCGTGGATCAAGTACAGTCCGCGAAGTCGACTCGTGTGACCCGTAGTTATATTTCATGTTACGAATCGAAAACCACGATTAATCCAAATGTCACAAATTTAACCAATTATTCAGAAACTAATTTTCAGAAAACATATGCGATTAATAAAATAAGCATCAAGTAATTATAACAACAAAAAATTCCTGGTTATTAATTTTCTTTAATTTTTCAAGTTTCTCCACGATATACGGAAAATTTTTAAATGTTGAAATTTTATAGGGATTTGGCCTGCGATGATTCTTTTAAAATGAGGTTGTTAAAGGGGAGGAAACAGCTGTAAAAATATTTTAAAATGTCAGGTTTCAAATTTTATTTTTTAAAAAGTACGGAAACTAACTTCATACCATTTTTAGCCCAACAGAAAATTTATATTAAAATCAGTGAAGCAGTTAAATTCCTATATAAGAGCAGTCTATAAATCTTTGTACATAAGAAATTCGTTCTACCGATTTAACTACGTCAATACATATTTTAAGAATTAACTATTTAACACAAAATTTGATGATGAAAACGAGTTTCTGTTACTTTTGACACTGTAGCTGTTACGCAAACATTTAGCATAATTAGTGATCACTTTTCTTTTTTTTTTTGGCTTGTTTTACGTAAGTCATTAAAAAGGAAAATTTCTTTCCTCCGTTGTAAAATAGGAATTACTTTTTTCACGCAGCTAATAATTACTTTCCGTCCATTACATCTTGCGTAAATTAGGTTAAATGTATTTTCTGAAATGCGTTAAAGAAGAAAGGAAAATAGCTTTTACAGCGATTTATATTTCTTCCAATTAAACATACATATGAATGTACACTTGAAATTTTGTTGCAAAAGACTCCTTTAATGATTTCGCAAAACCGTTTCTTTAATTCCGCTTAAAAAAAATGTATATTAACCATTTGCCACCAATGCATTTTCAAAACATTTGAGATGGCAAAACTATTTCTCTTTTTATTTAATTGGTTCTGATGAAACAAAACGATATGTATCAGGGAAGAATTCAATTAATGTAAAAAGTTAATCATCGTTTGCCGATTTAAGACTGAAGAAAAAATAATAGCAATAAAAAAAATATTGCATTTATAAAATGAAAACATGACTGATCGGTTTTTTTTTTTATTTTATTATAATCCCGCCTTAAACTGCTAAATAGACAAAGTATTGATACAAACTTGCACTGATACAGAAAATCGTTTTTTGTTCAAAAAAACTAGGTAACAATTTTATTAAATGCTTTTTTAAAAATTTATTTTAGTCCTTATCTCATCAAGCTTTGTCTCTCTTAGTACAATATTAGTTTTATGCATATAGGTGACGCTCACTTCGAAAAATGAAAATGCCGTCTACAAAGGAAAAAGCAAGGGTGCAGAAATGGAGTTTTTCACGATCATCCTTCCAGAACATTTGGTTTTAATACATTTAGCTAGTTTTAATGTGACAGTTTGTGGCCTCCTCGCATAGTCCGTGTTCAATAAATTTATTTATTATTCAATCAAGTAACGTAAGGACACTATCTAACTTTTCTTAATATGAACTTATTTAAACGCTTATGTTATCACTTTACCATAGTTTCCCTAAAGTGTAAATATTGAATCGTGTGCCAAGAAAAACTGGGGATCCCCAGTGACTCCCTATGTATTTTACAATAAAATAAAGACCTTTTTTTCCCTACTAGCTATAAAACAAAAAACTAACTATAAAATAAAACAAAAACTCTAGTTTAATATTTACCTTTCTGTTTCTTCAGTTGGATAGAAGGGGGTTTTTTAATTCAGTTACAACTACTACTTATAATCACTGAAATTGATAGAAGAAGCAAAAAAAAAAAAAAAAAAACATGGAGTAAGAAAAAAACTTATTTTTCCCAACGCTTAATCTTTAATTAATTTTTTAAATGTTCGATTATGAAAATAAGGCCTGGTCTTTATGAAGTCACAAATGATGTACTTTGGCGCATCTGTCAACCGCGTTTAAACGTTATGATAATGAAGAAGCGAAATAAATATTGCTCTCTACGCTTGCTATCAACCATATTGCCAGTACACGTGAGGAAAGATGCGAATTAAATATTTTGCTCTGTGAATGGCAACAGTGAATGGCATTTCATCATTTGTGATGTCATCGGCAGAAACATGAATAATGAAAGCGCACCGATGAAAAAATGTTTTTAGCATTAAACGTAATCAAGTTATTTTTTTTAAAAAAAGTCAGATCCTATGTTTTTAAGCATGCTCTTTCAGAAAAAAAACTATTTAAAATTTTTGAAACGACTCCATTCCAAATATTAAGCATTGCCGATGGCACAGCAGCTAAATGGACGGATTGCTCTTTGGAAGGGAAACTATCTTTACATTTTGGGGTGCAGAGATGCCATCATGGAACATTCTTATTCACTCATTATTTATTTAGTTATTAGACAAGATTATTCAGGCATCCAACATCGATAGAAGCATTGACAATAGAAAATTGTAGCACAAGACTATATCTAAAAGTGTAACATTACAAAAAATTTTTAACATTCAGTAGGACGATTTTTAATTATAAGTGTTGCACAACCGCTCCGCGCAAACGAATCGCGTCGCACTGGTCGCAACAAATGAGTAGCATTTCGTGACCAGTATAAAGTGTCATTTGAGGTGTTAGCTACCTACGAGTGCGTCCTTGAGTGGATACAAACATTTTAAATTTCATTTTTGTTGTTTAGGCCTCGTTAGCCGACCGGCCTTAATACCCGCACCTACCTTACTTTTCTTTTAGCTGAAATTGTATGCATTATTAAACAATACTTTTTTTTTGATTTTGCAACTATGAAGTAAATTAATTACAAATTTATTGTTTACAGTATTTTTAACGCAAACTCTGAGTCAACGAAATAAACAAAGGCGGCGGTGTAAATTCCTCGTTCACCCCTTTCTTTTTTTTTTAACAACTGAAATAAAAACCCGCATGTACTTATATGTGTGGTACGGATGTGATAAAAAACTAGCCAACTTTTCTTCAGGTAATCGAAAAAAAAAAAAAAAAAATGCAGGCTATGGTTTTATTGTGAAATTTTTTGCGAGTACAGTTATTTCTTTATTTAGTTCAATAAAGTAAAACAAGGGAAAAAAATCTTTAAAAGTTTGTATTCGTTAGTTTTTGTAGTTATTTTAACAATGGGAGTTTCTAAAGATTTAATTTTATCACAAAAAAAATAATTAATGCAGACACATGCTTCTTTAAAGTACAACAAATAGTACTTATTAACACCTAGTATACAATTTAGAAAGTAGCTGCTTAAACTTGGGGTTTTCGAAGTCCAATCATACTCACAAACGACACAAGTAAGTGTTAAATAAACGTAAATTGTTTAGTTTTTGTATTTTTAATAAAAATAAATGCCTTTGATTGAAGTACGTTTCAACTTGAATAATTTTGATGAACTTTTCAAGAGCACAATTATCCGTCCTTCTAAATTTTATTTCTGCTCATCAGTTGTTCTCTAAATAAAAAACAATTAAACGATTAAAGAACGTCGTACCATTACCACCATTGAAAAAGGACAGTCACTGTTCAAAGAATTCACCGTTATAGATATTTAAAACATTGAAACTCGAAAATGTATTCTTTACATACTCGAAATATTTTAAATACATTTCTCTTACCGATATCGTCTTCTGTGCTTCTTTTTCGAAAGTTAAATCGATAACTTCAAACCGTTTGATCTGATAAGCATCCTATAGATTCTCACTTATGTGGTGAAGTAGGTCAAGCTAACATTGGCACATTTTCAGCTGGACAGTTGGAAGGAAACCGCTCACTCTAAAAATTTCAGTTTCAAAAGAGTGCTTCTTTTACGGCGATTTAAACGTTCAAAAAATGATATTTTAGATTGTATTTTTGACAATTTTCGCGAAAACACTCGACTTCGTATGCATTTTTTATGAATGAGCTAACAAAATTATTTGTTCTTTTATTTTTCTTTGATGGTTATTTAGAATTTGAATTGATGTATAACATCATGTTTCTTGAGAATTGCGAGATATTGTTCAGATGCATCATTAAAATCATAAACAGACGTATTGGTGATCTATTAAATATAGTAAATGATATCACACTGGATCATTAATTGCTATGAAATCCAGTATCAGCGGGGAGTAAATGCGTGATTTACACGACCACAAATGTTTCTAAAGCCCTATATTGCCGCTTAACTAGCGACATATATTAAAATGAGGGGGGGGGGGGCTGAACAATGTTTTTCTGAACCATCAAATGCCATTTCTTTTATGTAAATTTTGGATAATTTAGGATATTATTTTCAAAAATTTACTTTTCAACTACAAATACCTTCTCTCCCTTGCCCCGGGCGGCAACTTCTGAGGGACGGCAAATTCACACTTCTTATTTTAATTCGTTAAAACTCGATATAAAACTTGAAGAAAAATGGGTAAGGACAGTAGTTTCAAGTTTTGCACCTGTTTGGATAAAACCGAAGATGCGGCTTTGCTGACCTGTTACAATGGTTTTCGAAAAAGTCCATCATTACATGCAATATTCATTTCCCTCTCTTAGATAGAATTTTCAAACATCTCCTCCACACCCAATGTGAAGGCATTTGAAAAGAAACTGAATAATATATTTATAGATTTTCACAGCCTACTATGCAGGAACAAAATCGCATAATGGACACTTTCATGCATAGCGCGATGAAGGAAATAGCGTCTCTTCAAAAATTCACGAAATTGGATCTCGAACAGAAATATAAGTACTATGTGTTAAAGAAAATTATGCATCACCAATAATGGATAAAAATTTAAAGCTCAATATATATTTATAAATAAAACATAGAACGGCGAATTTAAGTGTCCACTCCGCCTTAGTTTGTTCCCATAACAACTGAAACTTTGTTCCACGCATACCACAATTTTATGGAGTAAATAAAAGTGCTCAATCTCTAAGCGGGACAAAATATTGCCCGGAGCGTCAAAATTCTCGATTAGGGAACCCACGTTATAACAATCTCATCAAAGCGCATTACCGACTTTGTTGGAGGCGGAGATATAATTTAGCTTTAATTGCGTTTCTGCACAACCCGGGCTTAAATAATCAATGCCGGACAGTATTCTGTCTAATAGCTTAGGCGAAATATGATAGCGTTATGGGAGGGGCCTTCCCTGCAGCAAATAATCCATAATTTCCGGAGATAAAGTTAATTAATTTTTAATATTGCTAATCTTGTTGATTAAAATAATAGGTATAAAATAATGCTCTTATCTTTTCCTACTATGGTGATGTTAATAATTTGGAATTATTTACGCCCATCATTTGCTTAATATTCGTAATCATTTCATTAGAGTAAATCATCATGTCCATGTAGCATACTGCCGTGAGAAAGTAAACGGAAGTATTTGCAGAAATAAATTTTCAAGATATTTGAAGAAACACGTTTTTAATTTAATACTAACAATAGGGAAAGTTTGGATTTCGACTTTTTTTTCGCTCTTTTGTTTTTACTTTCGTTTACAAAAAAGGAAGTATTGTATTTGCGAAAAAAATTTCACTCAAAAACCGACCTTAATTTCCATTTTACTCAACCCTGAATGAATATTGAGTTTCTTTTTTCGACTCGACTGCACGTGGATAAGTGCCTCAGAAAGTACAGACACGCGAAATATCCAAAATGATGATTCCCGAGTTAATTACAACGAATTTTCTCGTGACGTCTGAATGTACGTATGTATGTATGTATGCATGTATGTGCGTATGTCTGTCGCGTTACTCAAGAACGGTAAGTCCCGGTAAGTGGTTTTAGACTCCTACTGGGGTCTGGTTGTGCAACTCCCCTCTTGGTTGCATTCGGGTGTTTATAAAGGGGTCTTTTGCCCCCTTTTTTGGGGGGGCGGAACCATTTTTAATTTCGATGTAAACTCAAGTGGTGTTATAATTTGGCGGACACTTGGCGATATATCGGAAGTCTTTTGGTCGCCAAGTTTTGTCACCAACTTGGCGAAAAAATTTGACTTTTTTTTTTTAAATTTGTTTTGATTTGATATTTAGCGAGTAAACTACGAGTAAAAGGAAGTCATGTGATGCACACATCAGCTCGTTTTCAGCGGCTGCCACATAAGCAAACTTATACAATTTCGCTAACGTACAATTCATGGCAAACGCGCAAAAAAAAGGTAAATAAAAACTAAAATGAAAATTTGCAGTTACGGCCTTTTACCTGACCACGGCAGTATAATAAATAATCATGTTTGGTGATACTACGAATATATTAAGCAGCAATGAAAAAAAAGGAGAAATGCATCAACAAAACCAGCAAATGTTAACTTTTTCACGAAATAACTTATGTAATGCAACGTGTGTAGTTAGGAATTAAAAAAACTTAATTAGGTATTGTTAACTAAGAATCCACGCAGATAGGGTAGTTTAGAATCATCTTAATGATTTACCAAAAAATTATGCAGGGTTGCTAAAATATTGAGCATTCAATCTGGTATTTAAGGAAATATTTATTTGTCTAGACCAGGGGTTTTCCAAACTTTTTAGTCAAAGGGCAATTTTTAAAAATTTCTTGAAATTTGGCGGACAATACCGAAATAAAGATAGACTATCACACGCTTTAATTTAGAATTTTTTGCATTATAATAACTGTTTGCAGTGTGTAATAACTACACTTTTAACCAAAAGCGCTGTCGAAGCATTCCTAGAATTAAAAATTAATTTTCCATTTCGACATTGAATTATCCGTTTTTATCCGTTATATCTCAGATTAATCAACAAGGAACTTAAAATATTGTTTATCTTAGCACATGAATTAATGTTCATGAATCAATGGATTAAAACATTAAATAATCAAAGTTACTTAAAAAATTTCTCCAAAGTGATATATTTCCGTAGCTACAAATTTCATCCATTAACATGTTCCTACTTATGAGTTATTCGCAAAAACTATATTTGTTATCTGTCAGAGAGAAAAAAAAATGTATAACTTCATTAAATCTTTTATTTGACTTAGGAAAATTGTTTGATACATTTTTCCGGTAGCTTTCTAAATTTTTGAAAGTATTTTTATTGGGACCATTTACTATTCTTAATTTCTTATGAAACAAAATAAAAAGAAATTTCCCAATGTTAGATTAACACAGAATGTAGGAGCTGAATCACATAATGGTACTGAATATTTTAAGGAGTGGTGTTGAATTTATATAAATATGTGAAATATAAATATCATTTTGTGTGTAAAAACTCACAAAATGAAAACAAAGAAGAAATTCTCACAGAAGAATAAAGCATAATTAGTAATCATTTACTGGGTTCATTTTAGATGTTCCTGAGCCGAGTTTGGTCCGCGGTTCGTAGTTTGGAGACCCCTGTTTTAGACGCATGTTTAACCAAAGTGAACAGGATCGAGCCTAAACTGATAAATAGAAAACTACGGAAAAAAAAATGAGCTAAAAAAGTAAAAATTAGCTGGCATGAGGCAGCAAATCTTTAAATATATCTTTAAGCATGTTCACGTTTACAAAACGACTACTGTAAATGGTTTTTTTAACGATATCATCATAAACAAATATTTTTAGTAAATGTCACATAAGCCGAAAAATGCAATGTAAATTTAATAAGACATAATGCAGAAAATTTTAAAATGTATTGCGTTGTTAATGATACTGTCAACTAAATGTTTTGTTTTTTAATGTTAAACACAATTACGTAATTAAAATTTATTACTTAAAAGAACAATTATTTACTTTAATATTATAGCGTTTCTTAATTTAATGGTATTTTAAAAACAGAATTATTTCGGGTCTCAAAATTTATTGGCGGGTTTGAGAAAAGGAAAAAGAAGTTATAGTAAAGCATAGATATTTAAGGCATGTAGTACAACTGACTGCCTCCGACAACCATCAAGTCATATTGTTTTCTTCCAAAAAAATAAATAAAATTTCAGTAAACTTTGGTTAAACGAGGTGTCGGTTAAAACAGGTCCGAACAATCTAGTTTCTATAGTTTTTTCCGAACCATATTGTAAATATTTAGTAAATATCACATTATGAAACTTTGAATGGTATTTATAACAACAAACCATGTAAATACAACTGTAAACGTGACTCCCAGACGTTCACATATTAGTACAGTAAAATTAGGCCAAACAATGGCCAAACCTAAACACCCAAAAAAAAAAAAAAAAAAAAATGTGAAACCTGTTGCAAATTACTTTTTATCCTTCCAGCAAGAAGGGGTAAAAAGTCCCAGCGGTTTGCACGTCGGGTTTTAGGTGGAAGGGGGGACGAAATAATCCTCTAGTTAAATAAAAATAATTTCTATTACTTAAAAAAAATTCTCAAACCTCGCAGAAACCACTCTATAATAGTAAAATAATAAAATTCTCGCAGAGAAAAATTCTAATTAACAAGAGTGCACAGGTGGGGTGGGGTGGGGGAATGGGGAGGGGGATCCATGTAGCAGATTTGCGTCATTGGAATTTTTAAGGCTGTTTTTCAAGGGGTATTTCTTTCTTATTTGAGGGCTTTTATTCTGGATGGGTACTCCGTCACCCTTAAGGAGTGCGCTATTGCTTTTTTGAGGGGGGGGGGGACCCTGAATTTGCATTCTAAAATCAACGATTGCAGTTAAGTTTACGAAAGAATTTCCCTGATTTCAACTTTTCCAAAGTACAGAATGCCACACAATGATATAGTAATGTCAGAAGGATAATTCTAAAAGATCAAAGCGAGCTCAGTAACCAAATTATTTTTGACTGGGGTTTTTAAACTGTAAAACCAAATTCCTCTGCAGCATAAAAAAGTCCAAATTGGCTAAAGTTTCTCTACGGCTTGAATAATTTACTTCAACTTTTCCACAATCTTTTGCCATCGCCGTAAGGAGGGACAAACCGAAATTGCCAATAGTGAGACAGGCAATGCTGCAATTCTGCACTCTCTAAGGCGGTGGGGGTTTTCATTTGCAAACACCAAGCTGCCTCTCTTTTACGCAGCAGGTTATGTGAATTATGCTAAATATGCGCACATGTACTTGCAACACTATCTGAAACTAAAGAGTACATTATGCGATAAAAAAAATTTGATCACATTAAACATCAGCTAAAACATCAGTTATCCAACGATCAAACGAAGTGACAAATTCAGGTGGTCTAGAACCTGTAGTGATTCAACGATAGAACAAGTCTTGATGAGAGCACTGAGCTCAACAGTAGAATGCTAAATATTTGCACCTTTTGGTTTCCTAGTTTGGAGATCACAATCCGTTTCTAAAGCCACCAAAAGTTTCTTCCCTCACTATGTGTATTGACTCAAGTTGGTAGTGGTATTGCTCGTTGATACTGGTCGGTCGCTGATGATAAGGTAAGTTGTGACGAGGCTTTTAATGTTGGGGTAGTGACATTAAAGGATATGGAAGGCAAACAATTAGGTAGCATTTCTTTGTAAAGGAGGTAAGCAGTTAAAGTATTTAGCTTCTGTTACGAATAGTTACTATCTGTAAAGATGTGTAAACCCAAACCATCTTTTACACCGAATGATATGAACAGTAAAGATGGAATAACAAATTGCTAAAAACTTCTAGCATGAGTTATGCGCTGACTTTCATTAATTTTTTTTAATCATGCTGTATAGCAGCAACTACCAGGTCTACTAGTATCATCTCTTGCCCCAAGACAGAGGAAAGGTTCACCTACCATTTGTACTGGTTATTTCCAAATTTTTAATTTTGCCACTTACATCCTTTTGCTTCTCACTGCCTCATATGTAATAGATGGAAGATACCTGCTTGATCATATTTTTTGGTAATGATCTGCAAGATTCAAGGAAATATGCCAGCAATGCAGTGTATAGGTCACTTGTAAGTATGGGAAAGCTAGTGTCATTTTTGATAGGTACAGAGAAAGCACCCCAGAAATATAATCTGCGTCCTATTACAACAGCCAAGCCTTCTGCTCTAGAAGACTTTCTGCGCCTCAAATCTTGTGCTTCCTCTGAGGGATTCATTGGATGTAGTAAATGTTTGAAAAGTCTGAAAGTGGACTGAAGTGCTCTATTATGTGCACAAACTGTGTTACACATAGCTGCAACAATAACGATTTTGCTGAGGATCTACATTCCAAAAAAGATCGTGATAACGAAGATTTTTTGTTACAAGCTTAGGAGAAATCATTTAAAAGCAAAAAACAGTTCAGTGTTATTTTTTTGA
Source organism: Uloborus diversus (assembly GCF_026930045.1). Taxonomy (NCBI): domain Eukaryota; kingdom Metazoa; phylum Arthropoda; class Arachnida; order Araneae; family Uloboridae; genus Uloborus; species Uloborus diversus. The sequence continues at coordinate 103,317,281 of NC_072732.1, forward strand.
CCAATTAATCAAATGTGTGCCATCAGAGGGGGGAGGGGATCTTTTAGTATATAAGTTCGTTTTGGGAGGTGAACTACTGTTCTTATGGGGTGGACAGTCCTGATTTAATGCATTTTAGATTTGCATGAAATAATACTTCTACTTGAAATGGAAGGGGAGGGGGGATTGAGGTATTATTTTATTTGGCGGAGTGGGGGGGGGGGGGTGCTGTAGCTTTGAGAAGAAGTGCACCATCGCATTTGGAGGATGGAAACACTTGATTTCTAACTTTAACTTTGCATAAAATAATATTTCCATATGAAATGCATGGAGGGGGGTTCGGGGTTCACTGCTTCGTTTTACGGGGATAGGAGGCTCTGTAGCATTGGTCGGTTATGTCATCCCTCTTGGGGGGCAAACACCTTTAATTTTGTGCTTTTAAATTTAGTACGACATAATATTCTCACTTTAAATTTACTCTAAAAATTCTGGAAAAATACAAAAAATCGCAATTTTTAGATACCCCTAATTCCGAAACCCGACGCACAATGAGGTGGGACTTTTTACCTGTTCTTATTGTGAGGGTAATAAACAATTTGCACCAGTTTTAGCTTTTTTTTTTTTTTTGTTTGGGTCGGACCCCTATTTTTACCGTACTATCTACCGTGACTGCGTGAGACATTAGCAGTACCTACGATGCGCGTGTCTAAAATCCTATAGAACTGTAACATATTTCCACATTTCTGATATATTACCCTTATAAATAAAAAGTCACTTCAATTTGTTTCTAAAATTTAGAGTAGTAAACATCAATGTTATTTTCATCCTCACTTCCTGTTTCTTATTAGTAATAACTTTAAATTAAAGCCTTATAAACTACTACATATAGCAATTTTTACATAGATTTGTGGAATACCACACGAAAAAGAAAACTGATAAGATATCATGGGTATTTTTTTATCACTTATATTTTTTTTCAAAAAGTACAGTATTTACTCTCTTACTAGATGCAGCAGTTCACAATAAAAGTAATAATAAAGGAACATTTTTCATACTAGAGAGATTTCGCACGTAAACTCTGTTCGCATACAAAGCAAATTAAATACAACCTTGATACTCGACTAGAACTGCATGAAGTTACAATTGCTCCATGTAGCAAACATACAGTGCTGGCCAAATTATTAGACTAAAAAGTATTTCTTTGTTTTTTTGTACACTATTTGTACTAAAATACTATTTATTGTACTGTTAAAGTACAGTACATACTGTTCACTGATTATTACGTTATTTTAGCATAATTTAATGTTCTCAGGTGGCAGCACTGTCTGCTTTGTTTGTGTTCTTTGTTTATCTACCTACAAAGGAACATAACCTCAATCAGCTTAAACAGTTCACTAGTTCTTTTTATTAGTGTGTTCTGTTATATTTAAAGTTAGTTTTAGGTAATTAGTGAGCATGTGAGTATATATAATAGTGAGTATTAACAATTTTTACCTCTTTTTTAAAAAGAGTTAAGAAATGGTATAAACCTTGTGAAAAGTGTGCCAAAAAGACTTAAAATGCTCATCAAGAACAAGGGAATGCATACTAAATATCAGATAATTATTTCACTGTTTGTTAATGTGTCTATAGTTATGTAATCAATAAAGAATTTGCTTTTAAAACAGTCCTAGTCTAATAATTTGGCCAGCACTGTAAACTTATTTGGGACTATTTGTTCACGGCATAAAATTTGGAACTACAGTGGCGGATCTAGAACTTGGACAAGGGGGGGGCTAACTTAGGTCTGTTAAAAAAAAAAAAAAAGTCCAGTATAATATCGTTCAGCATCCTTTTCACGAGAATGTTACGACATTTGTTATTTAAAATAAGCATATGTTTATTTTTAACTTGTAAAACATGAAATACACTAAAAAATTGTCAAAAGAGTTTATTTTTTAAAATGATTATGAAACAATTTTTCAAAAACACAGTCGGCACATTAGTTGTAAGAAAATAAAATGATTTAATTTGTTACTCTAGTTTAAAACAAAAAAAAAATACTTTAAACATTATTTGACATGTTCCCAGTTTTCCAAGCACATTCTCCTCTTCTTACTTTTGCAGAAGAGTTCAATTATTTTGTCGACAGATACATCTCTATCTCTTGCCACATTTGCTAGAGCAAGTCCATTTAACCGTACTTCTCCCATTGTGCTTCTTAAATAGGTTTTTATCCTTTTTAAGGTAGAAAAACTACGTTCAGGTGTTGAAGTCGTTACTGGGATTGTTGCGAAAATTTGGAGAAGAACAGCAATAGATGGGAAAAACGAAGGGTCTAGCTCTTTCAGTGCCCCGATAGCTGTTGTAGGAGGACCGCATATCGGCAGCCATTTATTCCTCCACATCTTGATTTCTGCTAATAGCAAGCTCAAACTTCCTAGTTCATCTGTAAAATTCCTGTATTTTTCTGCAGCAGTTATAATATTTTTGTCAGTATACCTCGACAAGTTCGATGGAATTAGACCTTCGAGGGGAAGCACTCCAAGAAAATCTCTGCTAAATCTGCAATCAATCTCGGAAATGAAGTGATCTATCAGAGGAAGAAAGACTGTTCGTCTGAAATAAACTTCTGGATTTTCTGGAGGTGTACAGTCTCGAGCACTTTTACGCTTTCCTGATCTGGGTATTTCTAACTCCAGATCCAATTCTTCAGCAATTTCAAGGCAGTTTTTGTAAATAGTTTGAAATTCGAGTTCTGCGTTTTGTCTTACACTCCGAAAAGTGTCCAAAACTTGAGACACATTAGCTAATGCAGAAGACAAATCCTGCTTCGGGCTTTGCAACTGCTGACTTAGCCTCAGTGTCAAACTGAGACAGTACACTGATATTTCGACGCCAACAATAAATTCACTCCTTTTTATTGAAGCATTTAACATATATGCTTTTGTTGACGCTTCGGAAGAGGCAGTTGTATGTAAACTTTCCAGCACAGTCACAACAGGAACAAGTAGTTCCTTAAATGTTATTAGGCTGTCATGCCTTTCTACCCTCCGTGTAGGGCAAAGTGCTTTCAATCTCTTTTTTTTAGTTTCCGAAAAGTCTTGCTTTTCTACAACATCGATTAATGCATTTGTTCTGTGCGCAGAAGCCGAGAGAAACACAGAGACAGTCTCAACTGTTCCCATTACGTTTCTTATAACAGGAATTTGGCAGCTTTTTGTGATGCACAAATTCAGGGAATGGCTGAAACAATGAGTATAAATGGCGAGGGGTTGCTCCTCGGAAATTAGAGCTTGAACGCCCTTAAATGGCCCAGACATGTTGCTTGCTCCATCGTAGCCTTGTCCACAGAGGTATTTGTAAGACAAATTCAGTTTTGTCAGTTCTTCGTCTATTGCGGATTTAATCGATAAACCAGTTGTCGCTTTGAGTTCCACGAATCCAAGGAAATCTTCCCTGGTTGTGAAACTGTCTATGTCGACATATCGCACACAAAACGTAAGCTGCTCCTTCTTACTTTCATCTGTGGTTTCATCACATATTATTGAGAAGTATTTGGCTTTTTGTATACTACTCGTAATCTCCGAACGGATATAATCGCCAATGCATTCGATTATGTCGTTTTGGATTGTTTTGCTGATATGTGTACTGTTTTTTCTGCAAGTGGTAAGGTGCGTTTTCAAATCTTCATCACCAGCATGAATTCTAAAAGCCAATAGACTTTTGAAAACACCCTGGTTTCCTCTTAATGCATTTTCTTGCTCTTCCCTGCTGTTCAAATTGCCGTCATCCCTATGACCTCTCAAAGGCAGATTGTTATGGGCACAAAACAGTACGGTTTTTACTATAGGCTTCAAGCGTTTTAAATTTTGCTCTATTATAGAGGCTTTTCTAGCGTCTATCAGGAGGCCAACATGACTTACTGAACTTCCAGGAATAGGCTCCATGGATTGTTTAAAATGCAGGGCTTTTTCCACAGAAAATTGATGGTATTGGGTAGTTTGGTGATATTTTAGTTCTTCTGTAGCTTTCTTAAACTTAATCAACGGCTCCTTAACGAATGTTTTAAGCACCTGAAAATAAATAAACATCTTATTAAACTGCAATATAAAAAAAAATTTGACGCTCAATTAATATCCCAATTTAGGTGTTAAGAACCGGGTGGAACATTAGAAGCAAAAGTCTTTCGAAATAATTCAAACTAATTTATGTTGATATTCGAGGTTTTATCTTTTAACAGTATGCATGAGTTGCTTATTCCTTTGTATTACTTGATTTCGAATTGAGGTAATTTCAATAATTCATTAAAATTACCATTCTTCCTATTTTTATGGACTTTGCTTAGACAATTAAAAAAATAAATTTGTTATGAATAAATACAGCTTATGAATTTACTTGTCTAATATGATAACTTTTAGTTTACAAGCCTTAAACATATGTAAAAAATATGATGTATTGATGCCATCGACGTTAAAACTGTTAACATAGATATTTTGTCATTGATGTTTCAAAAATAATTAAAAATTAATTTAAATGAACTGTTTTAATAATAATTTTTCTATCTACGAGGTTGTTTTGGTCTATTTCTTCCTTTGGCTTGTGAATGATGGAAGCTTGATCGATATTGACATCGTGAAATGTATTCAGTGGGTCATGAGATTTGCGTAAAACCTAAAGCTGAGTTCGCACTAAGGCGCGGGGTTGCGCGATTCCCGTTTTTTAAAAGATCGCGGTCTTTCTTATCTTGAATTTTTCTATTTTTCAAATGTACTTAATAACGACAGTCAGTATAAATGAAATAGCCGAAAAGAACTTTTGACCACCACTTAATGGAAGAATCTAAGAAATAAACCAAAAAAAAAAACAGAAAAAAAATATCGAGAAGAGCGCTTAAACTATTATTTTGCCTATAAAGAATATTGACACTACTAAAAAAAAAATTCAATTCAATTCTGAAAAATGCCACTTATGAACTGATGGAATTTCTCACCTGATTTCCAATTCCAGCTCCAGTTGGTGCAAACAGAACGCACATTTTACAAAATCCACCAGACGAAAGCTCACTGTAAGCAAGCCAATTGTACTGCTCCAACCATTCTCGTCTAAATTTACGGTTCTGCTTTCCTTCAGCTCTTGTTGGAAAGCTATAACTCACCGGAGGCTTCCATGTTTCATTTAAATATTTCAGCTTTTTATCGTCATCTAAAATCTTTCCAACAGCTAATCCAATATCATATAATTGATAATTTGTTAAAGATGTTATATCAGTAGGATTCTAAAAAAAAAATACATTTATAAGTTAAGTAATTTAATATATTCCCTACAAATTATAATACATATTCCTATCTTAAAAATACATTCAAATAGAAATAATTTACCTGATACAAAAAATCTTGAATGTTCAAAACGGTTTAAATGCATTTAAAATGCAGTTGACACTCAATTTTACGAAACTCTATTTACGAACACTCACGATTTTAAGAATTATTCTCTAGAAAAAAAATTTAAAAATCTTAAATTTAAGCACTGTAATTTTTCATTATTTTTTATGGTTAAACCAATTTTCTGAAAACGAAACTATCTTTCTCATGCAAAAAGATAGTTATTTAATAATATATGAACAAATAAGATTCCTTTTCAAAGTTTTAGTAAATTTCAAAAAATTTGTCTAATTCATTAGCAAACATTCTAAATTCACACCTTTATTTTTTCAACTTATGAGAGTACCAATGTAGAAGAGAGAAAAAACTATAGTAGTATTGCAAAAAAAAAAAAAAAAAAACCCTCAGTATAAAATGCTGAAACTTAACATGTGAAAAATAAATAAATGAATTAAAAATTGAACAAAGGCACCTGATTTTTATCAGATTGCTTTGAAATCACCTCATCTTTTGCCCATGTTTTGGGGTAAAAAAAAAAAAAAAAAAAAAAAAAAAAGATTTTTCAATGCAAAAAAAAAAAGTGCAAGCTTATGGATGCAGAAATTCGTTAAACGTCTTAGACTCCATAATCTCACACTTTTTTTACATTGAAAAAGGGGGTTCCTGCTAACATGACCCCCCCCCATGTACCAGCAATCATGATTACTATTTTACTTATTTATGCTTTAAACGATAATTTTAATTTTATTTTTGTATATCAATATACAGTTGGTATGTTATAACATATTTAAAATATAGCTGAATTTTAAAGAAAATATATTTACTTGTTCTTTAGAAGTCTCACATCCAGCTGTACAGTTGTTCACATTCTCAACGTTAGATGTAGTCGGCATGCGTTGTAGTAGTCCATTATTAGAACACGGCTGTTTGGAATCTGATGGTATTTTATCGATACTAACTCCATCGTGTCCTTGGAAATCATCAGTTATATGCGTATTGCTTTTACTAAAATAATCTGTAAGTCGACGCTTCATATTCACTCGACAATACTTATATTTAAAATATCAAAACAATTGCGATATAAATCAAGTCAAACACCAATTTTGCGCCCGCCCTTTAAAGCGCCAGTCCAACAAAATCGCCACATTTGTTTCTTAACAAAACTTCCAAGTGTGAAAAAACCAAGAATCCAAGTATGAATTTTAATACAAGCAATTCGTTAAAACAACAGTTCAATACTGCGACAACCGATGCCGCGTCCCAGAAAAACTTTTCCACAATTTTCCACCTTTTATTATTTTAACTAAATTTTCGCTCTTGGTGTTTCCTTATCAGTAACCTTAGCATATTATGAGCATTACTACTTCGTTGTGCTATTGCTGGTTGTTCAAAAGAGGAGTACTCAATGTTGTCTCTGGGCAGAAACAGCCTATTAAGAGTTCATTTACAATAAACATAAGTCCTAACGAGACACATGGTCAGCAATTCAACATTACAGAAAGGAACTATTGCTTTTTTTCTAGTCCGACTGCATATTCCTAATTTTTGAAAAGGATTAGTGAACGACAGGTTTTCATTCTGGATGTCGCGGGCTTCAAAGAAAGAACAGTGGTGTCCGTTGACAGGAAGAGAATTTAGTAAACATAATCCTAGCTTAAGTTTACAAAAGTGGTGCAGTAATGAAAATCGCTGAAATTTCATTTTCTATGAATGTAATTTTTAACCAAATGGTAAGGGTTGCTATAGTATCCTTAGCACCTCCCCCTCCTCCCCACTGCTCTACAGATCCACCATTGAAGCTGTATAAATTTTATGAAATATTACAAACTTAGTAAAAATATTAAAGTATTAAAAATATCTAAAACTGAAATTTTATCGAGTGTAAGTTCTGACCTCAAGGGGATACTATAGACCCCCTTAGCCCCCCCCCCCCCCCCCCGCATAGATCTGCCAGTGAAATGTATAAATTTAATTTAATATAATACAAACATAAAATATCCATAAGTAGTGCAGTATTAAAAAATATAAAATTTCAGTTTTATCTAGTATAAGTTTTGACCTCATGGAGGTAGGAGGGGGGCTATACTCCCTTGCCCCCCCCTCATAGATTCGCCACTGACGGCGTTAATTGGAAAGTAATAACTTCAGATTAAAAACCTCGATAGCAGAACAAAGTTATTGTCTCGAAGACTTTCCATGAAATTACAAATCGCATTGTAATCTGTTGTAAGTTTTAGCCAAATGGGAGAAGGGGTCACAGTCCCCTTACTACCCCCCCCCCACCCCAAACTCGCCATTAATAAACCACCGTATATAGTGTGCATATTTAATAAAATATAATGCATGTTTGTAATTCGCAGAAGTATTGACGTATTTAAAATCTTCGAAATTTCGGTTTTATCTAGTGTAAATTTTGACCTTATGGGAGAGGAGGGGGGGGGCTATAGCTCCCTTAGCCTTGGAATGATGTAAAATATATTACGGCTAACTTTCAGATTAAAAAATACCTCGATCGCAGAATGAAATTATTCCCTCTGAGCCGTTCCGTGCCATTGCAGATCACAATTTAATCTGTCGTAAGTTTTGACGAAATGAGAGAAGAAGCTACAGTCCCTTATGCCCTCTCCCATCCCCCATGTATACGCCGCTCTACATAGTGCTTCTATATTTATTTAAATATAATACAAACTTAAACATGTTACAATATCGCAGTATTAAAAATCTCTGAAATTTCGATTTTATCTAGTGTAAGTTCAGACCTCATGGGGGGGGACTATAGCCCCTTTAGCCCCCCCCCCCGTGGATCCGCCACTAATAGTGCTTCTATATTTATTTAAATATAATACAAACTTAAACATGTAACAATATTGCAGTATTAAAAATCTCTGAAATTTCGATTTTATCTAGTGTAAGTTCAGACCTCATGGGGGGGGCTATAGCCCCCTTAGCCCCCCCCGTGGATCCGCCACTGGGAACATTTAATTTTTTTTTAAACTGCAACTTATGGCTGACCTTAACATGAATGCATCAACTTCCAGGTTCACTACTCAACGTTGAATCTATGGAGGATGTATTTTTTAATAACAGTTTTTTTTTTTCAAATTCACCGAACAAAAATGAGAAACTATTAAAAAGTCTGCACTTATACAGTGGTGGACAAAATTATAGACTCATTTTTTTTTTTTTTAATTACAACATGACTCAGTTTAAATTATTTTCATTGAAGTAAAGATGAATAGTTGAAGAAATAGCGCTAAAATTAGTACATCTTATCAATTAAATTAAAAAATTCATAAAATTAGAAAATTTGCAAATTTAATATTTTATCATTACGTGAAACCTGGACAAAAGTATAAACTCAAAGGTAAAAAATCCGGGATTACGAGAAAGTTTCGTTCGAAAAAGTTAATTTAGCGCCATAGAATGAATAAATGTTGCCATCAGTGATTGCTAAAAGTTTTGTTTTTGGAAATTAATGAGAAACATATAAATGCACCGCTGGACAAAATTATAAACTCATTTTTTTTCATTTTTTCAGTCATAATTTAACTCAGTTAAAAAAACTTTTGTTCCAGTAAAGATAAATAACTCTCTTAGCATGGTAAAGCCATAGATCTTAAAATAGAATAGATGTGCCTTCTCCCCACTTTTCTCCTCAGAGCGCGCGTCAACATCCCCCGTTGGACATCACGTGATCAAGGGACACCCCTCACAAGAAACTGTTTCCCTTATCGAAGAGAATTACTTTGCGCCGCGATCATTTGCACAATTAAGGGAAATTAAAGCATAGCAAGCCCTTGGGTTAAATACTTTAAGGGTTAAACCCCCCTTTAAGCATGGGTTAAATTAAAGCATTTTAATCAATATTAAAGAAAAAAGGAACACTCTGTCCCTCACGTAAACCTCATATTTTTCACTAAAAGTAATAATTAAAAAAGGTAACTATTTTTTTTTTCATTAAGATATCGCAAATGTATTTGTTGTACTTTTGCAAAAAATGTTCTTTGTTACCTTTTTAAGTTATTACTTTTTAATGAAATGCGGGACAAAATGACAGCTTTTTCATGGAATGGTTCATTAGATATTTTCCCATCATAACTTTTGAAGCAGGCGCACAAACTATTTAAGCAGTTTTTCAAATGCTTTAAATACTGAGTAGAAATAGACGTCTTCAAAAATCTTAAACAAAAATTGACCTTATAAATTTTCTTTTATTTCAATCAAATTTTTCAAATACAGATAAATAGTTTCAATGCGTGCTTTTTCCCACAACTTTTGAAGCCAGTGCAACAATTTAACATAAAACCCTATCTAAAACCAGAAACCAATTAGAAATACAAATGTAAATAGTATCGAATATCAACTCAATTAAATAATATTCTAATATTCGCACGCGTTTCGCACCAACACTATATTAGCCAAACCAATAACTTTGGTTTGTTCCTAATTTTTAAAAAACTTCAGTGTTTTCTTTTTTTTTAAGTACTCAGAAAATAAATTTATTTGCAATTATAAACTACATGAATGGTCATTTGACTTCCGCCCCCTCCCCAATTTTTCATTTCTTCTTTTTTTTCGTCCACACAATATGATAATTTTGACAATTTAAACTCGAGGGTGATGAAAAATAGTGATTATTGTCCCTTAACAATATTAATTTCGTTACTTTCCTACTTATTGGTCTTTGTGAATTATTTTCATTGTTTGAATTGACTGCGCGATACATTCTAACGCTTAAATATTTAGTAACGATTAATTTTATAAACTTTTTAACGAGAAAATCTGCTGCTTCTGTTTCCAATATATGCTTATTTAAACTTAGAAAAACTGAATTCGAAATTTTTCTCATAACTCTTGTGGTCTCATGAGTAACATTATATTTTTGTGTTTTACTCCCAAAACTTTTTCACATTCTCGCTCAGATGTTCTTCACAAATGTACATATTTCAATGGCTGCAATCTTGCAATAAGTTATCATACATGAATGTGTCTCAAAATTCTTAAATTTTATGAGGTCTATTTTTTGATTTGTTGTAGTTAAGACTGCGTTGCAGTCGTCGCAGTTCACAACAGAGTGCACTTGTCGGACAAAAAATCCAGCGTAGTCAAAAACATCATTAACTAACTGCGTCATGTTAATTGAGATGATTTCTGAATTTTCCAAATCGTCGTCGAAGGAATCGGAAGAAAAGGCTTTCTTTCAAAGCATTTTTGTTATGCTTCAAATTTAATCTTAGCATCTGAAGGTTGTCAAAATCGGGCACTTTGAAGAACTGGACTCTTTAAATTTCCGTATGAATGAATAATCTTTTTTTCGCACTTCGAAATTGTCCGACGATTATTGTTGAATCCCCTCATAACCTGATTGAACTGAAAAAAGTTTCAAGGTGATCCTGAGTAAGCTTATAAGTCATTACGCAGTTTAGAACTGGAATTCGGGCACCTATATACTTTTCATATGTTCCCAGCACACTTTTCATAGAAATTAGACAAACCCAAAAATCAAGTTTTTCGCGGACATACTATAACTAATTTTCCATCGTTTGTTTTTAGTGATTTAATATAATGCTCGGAATCTACAGTAAATTGCTTAAAATATTCTTAATTTCAACTCTGCATGGGGACTTTTTTTGCCTTTCGCAGAAAGAAAGATTTCTGTTACTCACTATGTCTTTATTTTTTAATAAAATTCATGAAACCCTCTTTCGCTAGAAAATCTCAGATTCACACATATAGAGATTTCTCACATAAGTATAATGAAAATCTTCAGACAATCCTGGACTTATAACGACGCTTCGCACTGTTATATCGTTTTATCACTGCTGCTCGAGAAGAGGGAGACACGATGTCCCTTGATCACGTGATTCTCGGAAGAATCATGTTGACCCCACTTTCTCCGGGCGAAATACGCTGCGCTGTAGGAGGAAAGGCCTATCTATCCCTTTTAAAGATCTATGGGTAAAGCAGGATTGGCATTTCTTAATGGAAGATAGAACGCTGAAGATTACCAATTAATACTGGAAGATCATCTCTTACCTTTTGCTCATCTGATTCCTAGAGGTAACTGGTTATTTCAGCGAGATAATGCGAGTGTACACACAGCGAAAAGTACAAAAGAATGGTTCAAGTGCTGGCGCATCAAAGTTATCAAATGGCCAACTCGTATTCCGGATCTTAATCCGATTGAAAATCTTTGGGGGACCACGGTTTGCAAAGTTTATCATGATCGGCACCAGTCCAAACCACACAGGAATTAAAAAGGGCAATACTTTCAGCAAGGAACCATATGCCACTGCAGCTGTTGGAAACTCTTGTGCCCAGCCGCATATTCGAGGTAATTCAGAAAACTGGAGACCCAACTCGTTTTCAAAAGTTTGTAGTTTACACTAATGGCTAGATTTAATGCAGTGTTAATTTTTAAAACATTTCAAATATTGCTTGTTTTTTCAATTTATCCATGTTAATAGCAAAATTACATTTTCCTAAATCTATGCTTTTGTTTTACTGTGAAGTAATTGCAAATGTAACTTAATTAAACTCAAAAAAAAATTATTAAAATTTTCAGCTTATAATTGTGTTTATGCAGTATTGTAAGTTTGTAATTTTGTAATTCAGCATTGGTTCATTTTTGGATATTAAATGATTAAGTATTTGAATAAAATTCTACCAAACTTCAGAGTTTCTTACTTTTGAGTTGATACTTTTGTCCAGGTTTCATGTACTATAAAGATATTAAATTTGAGATTTTTTTAATTAAATTATTTATTTTATAAAGTTTATGAGTTATACTGAATGTAGGACTATTTAATCAGTTATTTATCTTTACTGGAACAAAAAGTTTTTCAACTAAGTTAAATTATGATTGAAAAAATGAAAAAAAAAATGAGTTTATAATTTTGTCCAGCGGTGCATTTATATGTTTCTCATTAATTTCCAAAAACAAAACTTTTAGCAATCACTGATGGCAACATTTATTCATGCTATGGCGTTAAATTAACATTTTGGAATGAAACTTTCTCATAATCCTGGATTTTTTACCTCTGAGTTTATACTTTTGTCCAGGTTTCACATAATGTTAAAATATTAAAGTTGAAATTTTCTAATTTTATGATTTTTTTAAATTAATTGATAAGATGTACTAATTTTAGAACTATTTCTTCAATTATTCATCTTTACTTCAATGAAAATAATTTAAACTGAGTCATGTTGTAATTGAAACTAAAGAAAAAAAAATTGAGTCTATAATTTTGTCCACCACTGTATAATGGGGTGGTTTCCTTCAGACAAAAGTATTACTTTTAGTCATTGAAATGGATAGAATGAGCAAAAAAAAAAAAAAAAAAAAAAAACAAATAGCATTGACTAAGAAAATACTTTCATTTTCCCAACAGTTTTTTTTTTTAATTAATTTTTTAAATGTCCAATTTTTCAAAAAAGGCGTGGTCTGTATGACGTCACAAATGATGTACTTTGCCGCATCTTTCTACTACGTTTCAACATTATGATAATCAAGCAGCGAATTAAAATTGCGCTCTACGTTTGCTACCAACCATATCGTTGCCAATACACGTGAGTAAAGATGCGAATTAAATATTTTGGACCGTGAATGGCAACACTTAATGAAATTTCATCATTTGTGATGTCATCGGCAGAAGCGTTAAACGATGAAGGAGCACCGATTTAAGTAATTTTTTAAAAATATTAAATTTAAAGAAATTATTTAAAAAATGGTCAGAGTCTATGTTTTTAATCATGCTCTTTCCGAAAAAAATACTTTTAAAATTTTGGAAACGACCCCATTATACATGGTGCATTACATCTTAATTGAATCCCTTATAATCCGTTTGCCATACATGGACTGAAATACATCAGTTAGTTATTTCAGCTGAAAATTGTTCACGACCGTAATCCAATCTTGACCGCTACAGCACACATTCTAATCTTCTTCAAAGGGGAACCCTGTTAACCTTTCAGTTGAGTGCAAAATCACTGTAATTTACAGTTATTATTAGGAGCAATAGTTTACCATTTACGGAATTTCTAATAGTGTACCTACTTTGGTTTACAACGCCATGGTGAAACGAGGCTTTGCATATAAATACTTAACTATATATATATATTTGTTAAGCCGATAATGCCGGTGCTCATCGAATGCAATGGAACATGATCCTATTGACCATTAAAGGTCAAACGAATAGTAATTTATTTATAGTAAATTTTAAATTATGAAGCATCATCATCCCAATTTATCACTATGTAGCCTTGCTTTGTGTGACTGTATCATAGTTGAAATTTAAATGGATAGTAATATTGCCTAGGATTCGTCCTACTTTTTATTTTTTTTGTAATAAAAAAAGTTTGATTACATTTTAAAGGAAAATAATGCAAGTTCATTTGTTCAAAATTAGTGCTTGAAATGATGGTCAATGTTTAAAAATAATCTAATACAGTAAAAGTTTCTTCAAAAATTAAATATCCAGTAACATCCCATGAAATTTCAAATATCGTTTAAATTTTGTTTTTGCTTCATTCGGGATCTATATCTCTTATATGTTTCAAAATTTAGTAAATGCAGCTTATGTGAAGTAAACATTTTTGAGCAAGTTTCTAAACGCACGAAAAGTTAAGCAAGTACATTTATGTTTCAGATCTTAGCATTTTTGTACAACATTTTTTCACACCTTTTTTTAAACTTAAACCCGTAATTTTTCTAAAAGATCGTGTTTCGGGTCGCTTAGAACTTATGCTTTTGGGGAAGGGAGGAATTTTTAATTTGCTGAACGAAACTCAGAATTTTACCAATTGATAAAGTACTCATCCCATAAGATATCATTCTAAAAAAAAATATTAATAACAGTTTTGCAATTCTGTCTCCCGATTTTCCAAATCGTCAGATAAAATTTGAATGACAGACACATTGTTGGGAGTTCACAGTGACCGCCTATTACCTTCCATTGGGATGTCCTTGCTCGTATTGTTCCTTTTTGCAATATTATTTTCTAAATTTAGGTTTGAAAGTAAATGCATTAAGAAGTTATGTTTCGATTCCTTTAAATTATGATTAAAATAATGATAATGATGATTTAATTCCTTGAAAATTCAGCGTTTTTAATGTGAACATTTTATTTCACAGAAAACATACACATTAAACTACAGAATAAGTACATTATTTTGGTTATATCTAGATTTTTTGAAAAATGTACGTTATTTTTTAGACTTGCACTAACAATCTCTTGCATGTTTTAAAAATTAAATAATGCATTGTTGTACAAGAAATTTCTGTCTTTTCTTTCATATTAGACCTTGCAAAAAGGGAAATATATTTTAACAAATCCAGGTGCAGAATTTTTCAATGTTTGTAGATTAAAATAACGCATTGCATTCTGATCTTGATTCATGTGTACATAAATCTCAAAAATAAGAAAAAAAGAAATAAAAAAAAATCGAATTTTCCGTCATTTCAACTCAATTCAATTATTTAAACTGAATTATTAATTTTAAAACTGATGCATAAATTACAATCAAAGATCAGTATAATACTTCTGGACAGGAAATTTCTTTTCATGTCGGTTAAGCAAAAATTATTTTGGCAGAGCTGCATGAAAAATTTAAATTTTAGTTCAAATTCTGTCGGCTAGTGTTGGCAGAGTAAACGAATCAGTGTCAAAGTTCTCACAGAGAATCTATTTTGGATCACCGGGATTCCGGCGCAAATAACAGGCAGCACTTGGCTAGCCGCCGCGGCTCCGTAGAAATTTCTACGCCACCGAGTTGGCAATGATCCAGGGGCTAAGGCGCCAAATAGTTTGTTCCACGTCGAACATTTGAAAGGAACAAGAATACTACCTTTGAAAATTTTGGAGCATTGTACCTGAAAGTTAGTTACAACAAAAAAGCGGCGGATCAAGATTTTTTTAGGCTCTTTTAGGCGTCTCCAATTACCAAATAACAAGAAAATGCTTCTGACAAGTTTATGAATGACCCGTTTGATTTAAGACTTGCAAAATTGTATAAGTAACTGTTAAAGGTTGGAACTGTAGAATTTAAAAATTCACCGCTGCTACACCGGATATAATCGGCCTTTCGGTTTTTGCCATGTGATTGTCGTCATTTACCACATTTTGACCTTTAACAGAAACACAAATCAGCACATTCATACAAATGGCACACAACTCATTTTTTCCACGAGAAATGCATTACCTAAATAATAAAATGTTACACACAACGTTTTACCTACATGGTGGGATTTACTATATAAAAAGACAATGCACAGATATAAATTTTAAGAATCCATAATATTTTATGAAAATGCTAGATAAATATTTTTAGGAAAAAAAAAACACGAACTGCAAAATGTGCTTTCGAATTCACAAAAAGGACAGTTTCAAAATTTATTTCAACAATCCGGCTGCTAAAATGTTAACAAGAAATTAACAGAGTATACATACGTAAGCGCGTTATTTCACAATGTTGTAAATATTTAAAATTTCAAAGGTTTTCTATGTGTGACTCATAGCGTGATAAAATGAAGAACCTTATGCTTATTTTGAAGCTTTATTTGAAAAGTACTTTCTAAAATACGTTTATACCACCATAAGCAACTGTTGCAAAATTATAAACTATCAAAATTTCAACTAATTGTAATGTTTAAAAGATAAAACGTATCATAATAGAAAAAAAACCCTTATTTTTATCGAATATTGTTTGCAGGGTGAAGCAAAGAAACTGGGACAAAGTTTCCATCATCGAAATGAAATTAACTCACTTATTTTTAAGGAGTGTTTTCACTTCTTTTTGTCTATCAATTCAGTAGAGAATATTTTAATGTATCTACTAGTTTACGTTCTGTTTATGGACTTTTTTTTTACGATGTCAAGCAAAATTTCTGCTCTTTTAAAGTTGTTTAAGCAAGAAGTTAAGAAGGCAGTTCTTTAGCTCAGTGTCCCGGCAAACAATGCCTGATACAATCTGCCGCTTCAAAGAGATTGGAAACGATAGTTAAAGTTCAGGAACATGATAAAAACGTTCAGCGAGCATTTCCAATTTGATCTTAAGGCTGCAAAAAATTGATTTCAACGATATCCACGGATCACCATGAGAACCATCGTTAGCAAAATCGAAATATGATACTGAGCAGTCTGGCTAACATTACATTAAGTCCAGCCTTTCAATCATCATCAAAATCATAAGTCGGTCTTGATCTGGGGACGGAATTTGCACAATAGTAAAAAACTCTGGTTTTTGTTGATAAAATGAATTGAAAAACGTACCTGCTTGACATTTTAGGAACTGTTGTGCCTTCTTTAACCAAAAAGCACTTCGACAATCTAGACTGCACGCTTCAAGCAGACTCTGCACCAGCTCACATGGCTATTAAGCCATAGGAGTTGTGTAAGGTACGTTTTTCCGACATGATACCACCTGTGGAGTGGACATCTTCCTTGCTAGATCTTAATCCCATAGATTACAGGGTATAGCCTGTTTTGGATTCTATGTTCTTTTTTAAACCACATGAACGATTGGACTCTGTAAAGCAATCGCTTTAGCAGAAAATTAAAAATCAAGGGAAAAGACCTCGGTTCATAGCTGATAATTTCGATTAGCTGTTGCTTCCCTGCATCGCTGCAAAAGACGGTCACTTTGAGACTACTTTGATTTATGTATTAGAAAAGGCCCCACTTTTATTATTATTTTTCATGGTGTGCTATTTTTGTTCTTTTCTAAAGTTACACAAAAAATTCCTTGTTCGGGTTTCTTTCCACCGCAACCTTTATAGCAACATCCTCCTCTTATTCCGATTAGCCTAGTTTTGCCTTTACTGCAATCGTAAGCTTTCTACAATAATTTAATAACGACACAAAAACTTTCTAATATGCTATTTATAAAAAATCGCACCTTTCATCGAGCGCAATATTTGTTTCAATAGCATTGCGTTAAATGAGAGGAATTTGAAACAAAACCCTTAGTTACTGCAAAGAAATAGCAATATAATAAGTTTCAGACTTTATATGCATGAGGGACAACATAGCTAAACATATTTAACTGATTTTTACCTTTTTTCGAAATTATTTGATTTCTGGAAATTATTTTCTGAAGCGACAAATAAACTTTCGCAATCAGATACTGTTGATAACAGGCAAACATCAAGTCTTATGCTTTATTCATTAGAAAATTATCAAAAAACTGTAAACAAAAACCTCAATTTTCTCAAAGAAACATCATATTAAGCATTATATGTAACTTGCATTGAAGACAACGTATCACTTTCTCCCATCGCTCTTTCCTGTCAGAAAGTGGATTTACAAATCATCCTCTTCGCTGTTTTTCTTAAGTCTTGTTAGCTGTTTTACATTCATTGTAAACATTGAAAATGAAGGGAGTGAAGACTCCAATTCATGAAACCAAAACCCCAAATTACGTGATAGATTTTGAAGAAAAACAATGGAAGAAATCAGGTTTCTTTTCCTTGCTTCACGCAAAAAGTGCCAACCATTCGTCATTGCTGAGTCACGTGACATGGGGTCTTTGGGTCAACTTTTGTTAAGCCAATCTTTCGATTTGCTCCCTCCATTTACTGATTCCTGCTCTAAAATTGTAAAGTGTAAACTTTATTCACATTATTAATAATAATTTAAAAACTTGCAAAAGTAATCATACAATACTGATACCAGGTACAAATGGCATTCTATGCATTATTTGTTTCTTTATTCATTGACGATTCTTTAATTAAAAGAAAGCCTCGGAAAAACCTTAATTTCTGCAAAGAAAAAGCAACATAATAAGTTCCAGATTTCCTAAGCCTTAAAGGCAACAGACCTCTTTCTCATAACGGCCTTTCCAGTCAGAAAGTACGTTGACGAATCATAACCCTTTGCTGTTTCTCTAAACCTCGTAAGTAAAGAAAAATATAAAAAACAGCGAACTAAAAACAGCGAGGGAGCTAATATTACATTCAATTCCAACAGGAACTACAGAAGTATATCCAATAGATTCTTGGTCTCTGTCGATTAATTGCTTTCCTAAATCTCTTTCAGTGTACCTTAAGTTCCTTTCAGTAAAGTCGGTTGCAAAAATAACTCCCGAGGCCGCCCCTCTCTTCTCCAACATCTTTACTTCACCGTGGCCTTGTCAATGAACGCCGTACTCACTAGGCCCGCGTGTTATTGGGTAGAAAATAACACCGGGGAGTCGCGTAATGGCGATCCCAGACATTATGTGGAAAGGGACCAAAAGTCTACGAAAAGATTACGCAACGGACTTTTTTTTTCTCTCTTTTTCTTTAAGGTTTGGAATTGCCAAGAGTTCAAATTGACTGCCGGAGAAGTGCATTTTCATCCTGCTCCAGCATCGAGTGGTAAACGAAAAGCGGCTTCGGGGCACTCAGAAATGAATATCGAATTGTATCGGGTAAACTGACGCCGAGTGCATCTGATAGTAGGGCGATTCTCCAAAAAATGTCCCGTGAATAACGCCAAGTTTTTCATTTTTTCCAGCTAACCAAAGCCTTCAAAAAATAATGCTGTTGGGGAATAATACATGCTTTAATATACTATCAAAGCATAACAGTTAATCCCATATTTAGTTTATAGTTAGTTGAATAAAATAAAAAACTTAGCGTTATGCACGGGACATTTTTTCGAGAATCACCTTGTAGGATATTTGAGCTCCCAAAGCATATTTGAAGCGTGTAATTTGCATTTTTAGAATAATACATCTATAATTAAATGCCTGAAGTTTTGCACTCTGCAGGTGATGGATTTTTGAAAGTGAAAATTTTTTTAATGAGCTTTATTGAGTACATATTTTCTCTGATAGAAGCATCATATACGTAAACGCTCAGCTGGCTTTTAGGCGGTCACTACAATTTGTGTGGATGAATAGGCACTGATTACCCGGATGCATCTTCATACTTTTAAATCATACAAGTTTACCTCTACAGTTGCCGAAGAACTGAAGCTCTGTAACTAATTCACATCTGATTTTAAGCAACAAAGCGCCATTTACATTAACAGGAATTTCATTTATTACACTTTTTTTGTGAAAGAACTAAGTACTTTAAACTGAGAGCACCTTTGATGCACTACAAAAACAAAGCGCATATTGAAACCACGTATGTGTAGATGGATCACTGATTGCACAAAACTTTTCAAAATTCAAATTACTATCCGCTTTCTTAGACACTCTCTTGAAATATTTTTTTCTTATTTTTTCATTACAACTGAAAAGAAGAATCAAAAAACGAAATATAATTTAATTAACAATTTCAAAACATCCTTTCAAAAGTTTATTAGAAAAATTTGATGAAAATTAAAACGGAGCTATCAAAATGAAATGAAACATTCTCATTAAAAATCATTTCCTACTAGCCGTTTTACTGACTCTGAATATGATATGTTTCCCGTATCAAGTGGATTCTTATGGGAAACCATTTCGATAAGTAAATAAAACATTTCAGTGAATCATTTATTGAACAGGTTGTGGGTTTGCCTGTTTAGAAAAATATTGATAGTTCAATGGGCCTTCTTAGAGGGCACAAGGAAGAGTGATATATTTTTTTCTCTCTTATTCAAAACTATGAACATTAAAATATTTCTGAAAAAAAGTCTTTTTTTGACCATGGCAAAAAAGATGTATCAAAATATTCTTCCAAAAACAGAAATCATAATTATTTCTGAAAAGTACCTCTCCCCCTCCTCCCGCAAAAAACAAAAGATAAACAAAAAGAAAAGGAGGTTTAAGATTTTTGTAGCTCAACTTTCTGCGTTTCCGCCATATTCAATGCTCTAAGAGTGTTCTATTTCATTCTATTTAAATGAGAGCTCATCGTTATGACGGCTTAAATTTGTCCTTGCAGTTTTCGAAAATTGCTACCTAAAACCAGGGTAAAATTCTCGTTTCGCAACATGCATGTTTGAAAATAAGATATTAATCGGTCAAAAAAAAAAAAAAAAAAAAAAAAAAAAACCGCCAAAATTAATTATTCAGAAATAAGAAATATTTTTCGGTATTTTCCATCAAAGTAGTAATTCCCAGAAACATTTTTCATAACTATGTTTTCTCAGCGAGAAATACGTGAATCACACAAAATTTTCTTAATCTAAAAGCTTCCGTCTCCAGCAGAATTCATCGGAACGCTAATTGCTTAAAAGCCACTTCTGAGTTGAACCAGCTCAAGACGTGGTTTACGCAATTGTGTCTTGTTAAGCATGAATTGCAATTTATGAATTAACATTGCTAAGAGATCTCCAAAGACACTAACTCATATTTAATGCTACGAGGCTTTTAACATTATCCCAATTTCGTGCGAAATGGAGATGAAGTAATTGTGCTGTTGACAAGAATTTAATTTCTTCTAAAACCGTTACGAATTTTTAATTGGAATTTTTTTAAAAAACTGGCTTGTTGTTTAACTGTTCATCAAAATCATGATTTATTATGATTGTTTACCAACAAAAATTATTAGTGTCATTATAATTCCTAAGAATTATGTAACAGTTCATTCACAAGTGTAAAAAATAATTTCTTTTTCTTCACTATAGTTGGGGCAAACTTAACCTGTCTGCTTTGTGGACGCTACGCTGATCCTCATCAGAGCATTACGGAGCTGCCAGCCTAGATATATCCCAACTATAGGTTCCCGGATGTAACCTTCAGTTTCAAATGCACTTATATTTTGTTCAATCAATAAATTTAAATGTCGGATTTTCTGATATCTAAGACAGGTAAAAGAGGCCGTTACAGGGATGAATCTAGTTACAACTTTTAGTTACAGCTGCTGTCATTTAATTGCAACTGTTGGTGGTTGGACGAAAGTAAAATTTTTAGATCAGTTAAGAATTTCATTCAATTTAATTCTTTTTTTGCTTGATACTTTCTTGAAAATGAAAAATTAAAAACAAAAGAGCGAAAATATGACTTAAATCAGTGATGTGGTTTGAAGTATGATGCTAAAATGAAGTGGTTTAACTATATTTTACTGGAAAACTGTAAGGGCATCATGGATTTGTCCTTTTTAGTTATTTTAATCCTTTACATGTTTCGCTTTAATATTGCATATTGTCAAAAATTATAAATCGTGAATAACTATAGTTTAAAACTGAATGAATGACACTGTGACTTGGAAAATACTTGAAAAGATTTCAGTAAAACTCTATGCCCGAAAGCAAACCGTTAATTTCGTGGACTAATGCGTCAAACATTGACGCAAAAAAAAAAAAAAAAAAAAAACACACTTTTCAATAAATCATATTATTCGTTTCCAAAAGTCTTGAATGTACAGTAACTTTAATTTTTTGTATTTTACTTTCGACCCGCTATCATAAAAAACGTCAAAAATGTATTACATAAGTACATAAATCAAGACAAATGATTAAAAACAAACTATTAACCAATAAAAAGTAAACTAAATGTCATGTTAGTTACTTAAACGATCAGCGCTCAACCCATAAATCCACTTCCAAAAAATAACTTTAATGAGAAACTTGCAAGTGTAAAAAAGATCACATGATCTTTATTTGAGTTACTTATGAGTTTGAAACACAATGTTTGAGCAAGGAATTTCTTGACTCGTAAAAGAAAAAAGCCATAAAAGGAGCGGAAACCCGAAGTTTTAATTCGTCCTTCCTTCTTTGCCTTTCGAAAGATGATAACATTGTGGAAAACATTTTCGTTTTTTTTATCCAGGAGGCAAAAGTCAATAGCGAGATTTTAAACCAACCAATATGAAGAATTATATGCAAGCCTCTTTGCCTCCATGTTTTATGATTATAGGTAAAAGATGAAAAACTTGTTTTCATTGAAAAAATTGCTTGTAAAAAACCCATAAAAACAGCTTCTGTTTCCATAGATATATTTTTATTGCTTAGTAAACAAAAAGGTAATTTCTCTCTGGCACCTAAAAACTCGCTCCGTTTCTTGCAAAACGCGACGCCTGATAACGGATCCCGCAAAATTTTGCCTCTGGTAAAAGTCCCAGTTAGGGGTAGTAAAGGTAGACTTGCCTTTCAGAAAATAGTTTCTTTTCAGCTGGAAAACATCGCTAAGAGCAATAGGCACTACCTTTATAGATAAATATACAAAAAAAAAAGGAAGAGAAAAAAACTGCTACATAACATAACTGCTATGTAACATAATGGAAAAGGAACATAAAAAAAGTTATAAATAGAAAGTATTATATGCTGCTTTTACGTTACCTTTAAAATTAAATTTGCTGCAGGGCTCACCAGAAAATATGAAGATGAATAGAGATGATGTACAGCGTACTTTGAATTGATGTCTCCATGAGGCAAAAAATTTTAATGGTAAAAGATGTATTGAAAAGTTATTCATTTAAAATCTTTTGTACCTTTTTTCATAGTTTTGAAAGGTCATATATCAAATTAATCTAATGTTTTCTTTCTTTTCATTTCCTTGCATTTAATCAATAACTTAAGTGAACAGAGAAACGTAGTCAAATAGTGAAATTGGCGGTATATGAATACATATACATATGATATATATACAGTACATATACATCATTCCATTGCGAAAGGTGATGAATTATCCTTCATCTGGAGCGTAAGAATTTTAGGGGCCAGTTTGACGACGAATTCAAAATGTACCATCTGTGAAATATTGTATGTGTTAAGACAAGAAATTTTTAGACAGTTTTCTGAAAAGAATATCTTGCTTAAATGGCATAGATATGTGCATAATAACTTCAAAAAAATTTATCTTTCAAAATGCTAAAGTTAGCAGATATTTCTTAAATTGTTTTCAAGCATCTCAAAAAAAAAAAAAAAAAAATCTTAGTGAATAACAGGAATGTTACCAGCGTAAAATTTTTCAGTTGAGTCAAAATATAGAGAAGCCAGGTGGAATGAGAAATATATTCAGAGTCGGGGAAACCAGTTAGTGAGGTTTGAGGTACTGGAACTTAGAGAAAGATCAACTGATTTGAGCGACTTTAAAACATAAAATAAAGTTGAATATCAATCATAACCTCTTACCTGTTAAATAAATGATAGCGATTTTTTCTGAAAAATTGTAGTGGCAAATTTTTTTCATAGCGATATTTCCAATTACTGTGTGCCTTATCCTTATGATGGAGGTGTAATCAAGTATTTTTCCTTAAATCAAGTACTTATTCAAAAACATTTCCCATTTGCTTGACATTTCATTAACAAAAGTAAGAATGAAATTTAGCGGTGAAGAAAAATACTTATAACTTTTTAAATACACAGCAGTTTTTATTTTCCCATTTCGCATTTAATTTTCAAAAAGTAAATACAAATCATATGTACTATATTTGGTTAGCCCTCTCAATCCATCCGTTGATATATGCCCAAGAATATGTTATATTTCTAAAAAAAAAAATAAGTGTTGCTTATAGCATATCAAATGCAAGTGAGTTTAGGAAATTTACTACGTTAAAATTACTTTAAACAATACTGAAAAGTTGAATTAAGTTAGATCTAATATATTGTCGTAATAGTTACTGATCTAATAAAACACAACAAAAAGGTATTTTCTCATGAGACGTTATTAAGGAGTAATTTTATTTGAAAACAATTGTTTGGTAAACATTTTCCCCTTCTTTTTTTTGACAAATTTCTAATAACTTAACAATAACAAAAACTGAGAAATTTTTCTTTTACCAAAAACTCTACTAAATGGCATTAATGCAATTAAATGAAAAATAAACACAACTAGTCTCTTTCATTAACAAAATACATTAGTACGCATTTCACGTTAAAAAATACTACCTAAGCTTTTTAATTAGAAACGTGAATACCGTTCTCAAACTTCTTATTATTGCTGAGCAAAAAAAATTTTTTCATTAGCAAATTTGTAAATTTTGGAGCTGAATGCGCTGAGATGAAATAATCCTTTTGGGAAAAAATGAGCTTTTATAACCAGATTAAGTTACAGCAGTACTTAATCATTCAGATACATTCGACTTGGATGGAGACCCTAGAGATAGAAGTATGTATTTACATTAAAGGGACTAATCACTAGGAAGAAAATTGGATTAGGCTTTTCCCCCCTTTTTCTTCCCTAGATGAAGTATTTTAATTTAAAAACGTCTCATTTCTGATTTTTTTTATATACGTGAGTAAAAAGACATGAGGCTAGATTCCTTATATTCTAAAATTAAAAATGCAGAAATGAAAAATTATAAAAGCGTATGATGTCGCTAATGCTATTGATTTCTATCAATTAAAAGTACAATTGTATTTTTTGTTCAAACTTGTGCTAGAGTTCATTTATGTATTAAAAGGATATTGGACATGGACATGCAATTTAAAAACTTACACTTAAATTCGGTTGGATGTTGAAAGCAATAAATATGAAGAAGCTAACCTAGAAGTAAAGTGGATGCCAAAGTTGAAAATTTGGAGATAACTACTAGTGCAAATAGTAGAATAAATTTTCAGCTGTTACGTAGAAAGTGGCAATACTAGTAGTAGGAAAACTCTGACTTTAAAATGCAAAAGCGTTATTTAGGTATAATTTAACTTTTTTTTTTCAAGTTTGCCGTGTACTCCCTACTAAAGGTCGACAGACTCCCAAGGGGTTTGTGGACCATAGTTTAAGAACCCCTAATCCACGATATTCATCGAAAAGTCAAAGAAATTGCTTTTTTTTTGCTTTTCTGATAAAATCACCATGAACTAAGAAAAAACAACGTCAAAAAAGCACATGCTAATTACAGCAGACACGTGTTTCAGCGTTACAGGGAAAAGCACCCTAGTTTGACAGTTGAAATGTTTCATTGTTTTAAATTGTTATGCTTTTCCGTTACTTTTTATCTAGCAGAAAAATATAGTATTCGTTTCCAATGCATTTTTTCGCATATAATAAGGCGTTTCTTTTTTTATGTGGAGGTTTTTGAGATCCCTTCATGTGAGAAAAAATATCTCTAGAAAGGGCATGAAAATCAAAAATGTGGCGTGCAGTTCTGAAATCAATGCGCATAAAATGTCGTCAAGTAATAAGAAATAAAAAGATAACTCAAAGATAAAATACAACTAAGATGCAAAAGGTACAGAATAAAGCTGTGGTGTTTAGTGAGAGTGAACATTAGAGGACACAATCAATGGGCAATGCTTACGGTGGCTTTAATAATCCTAGCGGGTATTTCATGGTTACATTTGGAAAAAATCTGCTTGTGAAAAAGTCTAGTTTAAATGTTTCAAGTAGAAGTGCTGAGTACTGAAACAATCGGCAGGTACTTTGACCTTCAAGTTACTTACGTGGGCTTTAAATGAGCTGATATACAACTCTGCCTTCAATTTCCAGAAGTAGTCTTATAGTGCTAGTGACCCTATTTCATATTTCGAACGAAGTTTTATGTTGATAACATTTGCCACATGGTTCACCATTTAAAAAATTATTAATAAATCTACAAATCAAATTTATCCACCGTACTCTGTTTGCAGTATTTCTAAAATTAAATGCATTATGGCAGTATTGCATTTGAATTTGTTTTTTGCTAATGACCATTTAGCATTGTTATTTAAAAGAAAAGTCGAGTTCTTACTCGTAAAAATAACGCTGCGAGGACCACATGAAAGTTCTGAAGATAAGATTAAAATACTATGAGAAACGCATGGGGTGCTTGGTCAAAGTTAAAATTTCAACAAAAGAAGCAAAAGAAAGTAATTTTAGCTTTTAAAACTGATTTTTCTACGTTCATAGTCTTAATGTTGACTAATGTACAGATACTGTAAGTAAATATTTTTTTAAATTGCAAGAGCTACACTACGATAAGCTCCCATGCAAAACATTCATATTTTTGATTCATTACCACATCTTGTAAATTCGCGAAAAAAAGTGCTTTTAGTTTCTATGCTTTGAATAAATAAAGAATGTTTTTAAAATTCCATTTCTTCCGTCTGAATTTTTTAAATTCATTAACTAAAAAGAGAAACGACTCGTAATTTTGAAAATAAATTCATGCTGCTATTAACTACTTTATATCTATAATTTCCATAAATATATTCAATATTTCGCAGACTACATCATTTTCCGACATCGCTTTCAAATTGTTTAAATATAGTGTACAATTTCAATCCATTATTTCATCTGGTAAAACTTCTCCTTCGGAAAAAGTGAGCACTTAATACATCCCTGTAAATCCCATACTAAGAAAATTGATAAAATCTAAGGAAAGTAAATGAAGAATATATCGATTCAAGCAATTCTGGAACTTAAAAACTCTACCAAAGAAAACAATTTAAATTTATTCATACAAAACATTCTGTGGGATTTTTCAAAGCGAAAAGCTTTTTGAAGTAGGAAATTTGCTAATCTGGTTATAGGAACGCCGTTTTTAAAAGCGGATTTAAGACTTGAATAAGAGTTGATAACTTGCACCGTTCCAGGTATAGGATTACTTTTGTTTTTTATTACTTTCGCTTAAAAAAATTACGTTGCGCCGAATGAAAAAAAAAATCCTCCTCTAATTTTGTTTCAACGAAATAACGGTAAAGATTTTTTGGAAAATAACGCAATGATAGTTACTCTGTTCAGCTATTCTTCAGCAGAAAAGAAGAAGAAAATTACAAAAATAAAACATAGACGGCTTTTTTGATAGATAAAGAGCAATGCAATGAATAGAATACATTCGTAATTAACTCAATTAACTCTAAATGGTGTAGAGGGTTTTTAACTTGTGCTGAAATGCTTCGATGCATGAAAGGTATATTTTTAAGATTGTCTTACTCAATGGAATATGCAAATCATTAGATATCATTGAAGAAATTTCCATTTTTTTTTATAATCTTAAGATTACTTTTTGTTTATTACTTTAGATACTAGAAAATTTCCCGCCAAGGTATGAAGGTTGAAAATTGCTTCTACGTTTGAACGAAACTATTGTCTATTTGGTGATATTTTGATTGTTGAAATTCAATCCCTAACTCCAGTGGATGAACCCTAAACTCCAGTAGATAATTTTTATTGTTGACCAATTTTTCGTTTTTTCATTCCCCTGAAATGACACAGTCTTACCAGTAAAACAGTTAAGTTACCGGATCCAGGTCAGCTTTGTCACTTTAAAGCTTCGTCTTGCATTTTAAACATTATCAAAACATATTATAAAATTATCTTGCCAATGGCGCGAGTTTCGTTGTTGATGACGTCAGGAGCGTTACTCAGCCATTGAATATTATATATATGAGGATAAGCAGCTATTAAAAGCATTTAGACACTTATACTTTTATCTTTCTTTTAAACATTGTTCGTTGATGAAGGAGACACAAGAAAATACAGTTCTGCTTTATAACGTTAGAGTATCATATTTGATACTTTCTTAAGTTGGATAAAAGAAATGCAGAAGCACACCATTTAGATCATATTACAATCCTACCCTTTTGCCTATCTATTTCTTATCTTCGATATTGTATTATCTTTATATTGTTGAATACTCTTAGATCTTAAATAGAAGAACTTAAATAAAATAAATCTGAATTCTATTTTTTAAATTTTACATTATGCTTATTTATCTTGGATAAAAGATATGTATAAAAATTAATTTAAGGTTAAATAATTTTTTCTGTCTTCTACGACAATTATATCAAGTTGTAACTCTTTATTTCTTTTCAATTTTAATCCTCATCATTTTGGATTGGAATTTCCTATAGCGAATAAAAATGTGTATAAAAATTCTTCTTCAATATATTACTGCGTATTTTATTTTACTTATAAACTAATTTTTCCTTTTGCATAAACGAGATTCGGAAATGAAACTTCGGTATAAGTCATGCATGAATGGTTTCATACGATCAAAGATGGTTTCATACGATCAAAGTACATCAGTCAAAGATGAAAACAAAAATAAAAAAAAATCAACTGTTAAACACTATTTTATTACCGAAAATTTTTGAAAACAAAAAAAAAATGATAAGTTACCTAAAGTATGCTAGTAAACAGCTGATTATCTTTGCCATTTTTATCGGGAAATATTATGGATGTAAACTGGCATCAAGTAAAATCTTAGTGTCAAAGAATGCCTTACAAAAGGTTTTTTCTTTACTTCTTTCGGATTCTCAGCTGTTATAGTTATCATAGTTAAAAGTTGAAAATATAAAAGGAAATACTTACGAAGCTACTTTTTCGAGTTTAAACGTGATGTTAAAATTTTATAGTTGTTTTTAAGCTAATTAATGTCTAAGTATTTAACTTACTTTGAGAAATATGCATTGATTATGGGGCTAATTCTTTGCTTTATTTAAAAGTCGTATACTTGCAGATCTTCAAATCAATTATTAATGACAAGCACCGAGGGACAGTGGAAAATGCATAGATTAAATGCAGACTAGCTGCTGCTGCTATGTTCAATGTAGGATTTAAGCGACTGAAATTGAACGCAAGGGAATTTCTCGAAATGTGATTATCCAATATTCAGATTCATCAAAAGTTCATTGTATTTCAAATCTAGAGACATTACAAGAATACTTCCGATTTCTATACCCATTATACAATGCCATACTAACGGTATTCCTTATTACACGAAACGAAGAAAGTTGAATGAGCATAAAAAGCAAATAACGTGTTTTAATATTTTTTGCATTTGTCACAATCTGTGTAAAGAGGATAAACGATGTTTTTTTCTAGATTAAATTCAAAAATAAAACCAAAATAGTATGAGGCAGTGAGGAATAAAGGGATGTAAGCGGCAAAATTAAACATTAGGAAATAACCAGTACAAATAGTAGGGGAACCACTCTTCTTTCTTTGGTGCAAGAGATAGTACTAGGAGCCATATTAGGTGCGGCTGATTTAGAAAAATAAGTAATAAAAGCCTACCTAGGACGTTAAAGGCGTTTCACTCAAAACTTGAAAATGTTCACTTACATTATACCTTTGCTTCTCACTGCCTCATGCTTAAAATAATGTTTCTAATAAGATTTTCAGTTTTTATGCTGAATAATATTTTTTCTAAACTTATTTAGATATAGTTCTATTTTAGACTTTACACTCTACATGCTTTTCTTTCGCTCGCCAAAATATCATACTTAAGTAGAGAACATAAACTTAACAATAATAACAATAAGAATATTCACATGTTCAGATTCCGAGGAAAAGAAAGATGCCAACCGCGCAATTGCAGTTCAGTTCAGTTTTCTGAAAGTAACAAAATCGGAATAACAAGGTGACAAAGGAAGAAAAAAAAAGTAGAATAATGTTTAAACATTTTTTTCTGTGAGCGTTTTCCAGACTTATGTAGAATCTTTTTAAAGTTGCGAAAAAGTCTTTACCAGGGATATTCTTTCTGCATATTTTGAAGACAATGAAGCAAATATAGGTCTTGACAATGAAGGAAAAAAGAAGCCTAGACTTTCTCAAACAACGACTTTTTCTTAGAGGCATTGACGTTCTTTCATAAAAAAACGCTTTCTCTCCACATTTTAGTTCGGATTTGGAGATGTGTATCGATTTATCGTTATTGAAACAAATTTTAAAATAGCATTGAAGGGAATAGCGTAAGATCACTTTATTTTAACAGATTTTATGAAGCATGATGGATTCGTGTGTCAATTTTTTTGTCTGTTTTTGATGTTTAAAATGCATAGTAACAGTTGAAAGTAAACCTTTTAACGGCGTATCTAGGCTCAAGTACATCCGTAAATACTATTTATATAAACGAAAATCACGATTGCAATCATACACATGACTGCCTTAAGAACCTTTGTCTATTAATTCAACTTAAACTTGAAAAATATCTATATTTTGAATACTATGCGGAAGTTTTCAGTAAGTTATCGTCCTATAGCCAGGGGTAAGGCAGAAATACATGAAACTCTTCAGTTACATATGAAATAAATAAATACCTTTGTGCACAAAAGTAACAAGAAATTAACCATCTTATATTTTTTCCTTTTAGGTCAAAACAAGTGTAAAAAATGTTCATATAATTTTAACAACGGCAACCTGTGCCAATTTTGCCTGAATGTGTGAAACAGAACTGTGTACTAGGCCGAATAGAAAAATTATTTTCTTCGAAAGTGCGAAATCACATGTTGATAAAACGTTGCCTCTATAGCCCCACACGTACCACAAAATTATTTATCCAAATTAAAAAAAAAATGTAGGTGTCTAGCAGAATAACTAAAATTTGAAATTTACTTAAAAAAATTGATTTTTTTTGTATTTTTAAAAATATAAGGTACATTTTAAAATGTTATCAAGCGGAAAATATAAACCGTCAAGTCGGTAATTAGCGTTAAATAGAAATTTTAGCTCGCTCGTAATATTTAAGTTTTTCACATAGTACATGAAATGCACCGCCAGCTCAGTCATTCTAGCCGAGGGCCGAGTTACGTGCTTATTAACGCTCATCAGCCCGGCATAGGGCATGTGCTGGGCTGATGAGCGTTAATAAGCACGAAACTGCAGTACTCGGCTGGAATGACTGAGCTGGCGGTGTATTTCATGCATTTCTACCTTAGCCCTGGCTATAGGGCGGTAACTTACTGAAAACACCACTGCCTTGCCATCAATCTACGAGTTGAACCGAATTATTGCTTCGGTCACTCGTCTGGTCAGTGCTAATTATATATTAGTTAATAGTTTGTTTGGCACTTTTGGCTTTTTTAAGAGGTTTTCCACTTCCAGTTCAATCACTTCCTATACCGGGATGATGAATGCTAATAAGCAAGAAACTGCAGTACTCGGCTGGAATGACTGAACTGGCGATGTATTTCATGTACTATGTGGAAGACTTAAATATTACAAGCGAGCTAAAATTTCTATTTAACGCTAATTACCGACTTGACGGTTTATATTTTTCCGCTTGATATCATCTTAAAATGTACCTTATATTTTTAAAAATACAAAAAAATCAATTTTTTCAAGTATATTTCAAAGTTTAGTCCTTCTGCTGGACACACACACACACACACACACACACACATATATATATATATATATATATATATATATATATATATATATATATATATATATATATATATATATATATATGGATAAATAATTTTGTAGTATACGTGTGGGGCTATAGAGGCAACGTTTTATCAACATGTGATTTCGCACTTCCGAAGAAAATAATTTTTCTATTCGGCCTAGTACACAGTTCTGTTTCACACATTCCGGCAAAAGTCGGCACAGGTTGCCGTTGTTAAAATTATAAGAATTTTTTTACACTTGTTTTGACCCAAAAGGAAAAAAATATAAGATGGTTATTTTCTTGTTACTTTTGGACACAAAGGTATTTATTTATTTCATATGTAACTGAAGAGTTCCGGTCGTGATCCTAGCCGGTCAAAGATCCTCCGTGCAAACTAATGGGAACTAGGACACGTTAAAATCTCCTTTAAGTTCTTATTCCAAATCGATACCTCTAGGGATGTTAGACCAAGAGTTGTTCGACTTCTGATTTGGATCAAAATTATCGAAATGTTTATGTTTCTTTCATCTATCTCAGATCGAGCTAAATTCAATTCCACCTTGGTGGTACTCTGTAAGCGGAAGCCGTGCCTCTCTGCATTAATTTGTGTAACATTGTCTACTCGCGCTCGAGTGGTTGAAGCTACAACAGCAACAAATTGGTTTCCTAAATCCATAACATCTTACTTAATTTCAGCTTAGTTATTTATCCGTTGGTCAGTTTTTTGCTTCTGTTTATCATACCCTCACTTATTTTATCCCAATGTTTACTTTATTCTACTGATGAAAGTTTACTAAATTAATTAATGTTCTAATTCTGAAAAGCAATATGGCATGTACTTTATCTGCAAACAAGTAGACGTAGGTAACCGGATCAGCAATAAAGAAGAGAACTTTAGAATATGTTAACAATGAATATTTAATTTTTAAACCAAAATTGGCCGTTTATCCGACGATGATGCATATAAGGTAACCCTGAATAAGGCCAAAGAAAACCATCTACAACGTTTCTTTAAAAGAGAGCTTAACAGTCGATATTCAAGGAAACCACTTATCAAAAAATACAAACTACCTACATCCCAAAAATATAAAATGTATTCGGGATCTGATATAAAATGTTTGTGAAAAATTTGCATAAAACATATCTGAAAGAAAAACTACGTGGAAAGAGAGATTTCCCTCAAAAGAAGGTCCTATTGTGGTCTTCAATATGTAAAGCGTTTTCAGAAAACTGTTATCATGCACTTATTGGCTTTTTCAAACGCTTTCTTTTCCACAACTGAATATAAATAAAAACAAGTGAAATCAAAATCCTAGAATCATCGCAAAAAATCATAAATCCTAACCAGGTACGTGCAAGAGTTGAACCTGCAGAAAAAGAAGCAGGGAAAGAACGCATCTGGTATCTTAGGACTGCATTTGGCCACCGTCCAACGGCCACTGACTATTACTGTGGAGTTTTATGACTTACAGCGGAAAATACGAGCTGCTTTAGAGGTAAAGCTTCGGTAAGAAAAAACGTCATTTTTATGTACGTTAATAAAAAAAACTAGCGAAATAAAATATAAAGATAAATACGTAATTCCTTTGAATATTATCCAAAAATGGTCGTTAAGGAAAATAAATAAACGCTATTTTAGATTCGATTGATCGTGAAAAAGAGAAGCACTTTTTGAGATAATTCATAACTTTGGCGTGTTTTTATTGATCTTGAATGTACTTTTTAGTTGTATTTTTCATGCTAACATTATTGGTGTTTAGAATAGAAAAGTTAAATTGTGATAGAAGAGAGTATATGGTATAGGACGGTCAGCAACCGCTACCCGTATTATGTGCCGCATGACTCTTACTTTTTAAGATTCGGTAAGAACATTGATATGATACACTAAAAACATTTGTGTAACCTTACTCCATTAAATCGGTAACAGCTTAGCTGCCTCAACTACTCTGGAGTAACTTAACTGATATAACTGGTGTAAAGTTACACATTGCTTGTGGAAGGGTAAACCGTGGTAATGTAACTATAGCGTAACATCTCACACATTTCTGTGTAAGGTTACATCAGAATATTCTGTATGTTTATAGAGAAATTACTTGAAAGGTTACACTTTACCAAAAATTAAGCTTTCATCTGACTTTCTTGAACGATTTATCAAGTTCATGCTGCTTAATAGCAAATATACACCAATTGTTTTAATATACAATATTTATTCATTTTATAGTGCAAACTAGACATTTTGCACTGCGATAAGAGAGGAAATGACCCGACTCAGGTCCGATACCAGAACGGGAATTTCACAGACTCGCACAGCAAGAGTTTTCACCGCTCGGCTATCAAAATCGGTTAACGTTACGCTAATAAGAATTTACCAGCTCTGCGCCATATCTGATCTTTACGCACGCGCTTTGCATTCTATTGAAACCATAGTGCAAGGTTCATCCATCGACTTGAGTTTTTATAACAAAGATGCTACACACTTCAGAATTCGTGTAACGTTACACCATTATTACTGGTAACCTTACACATTTTTTCTACAGTGTAGAACAAATTTGCATTCTGTGCGTTCTAATTGTTGTGGTTAGAATAGCAGTTGCGTTAGTCAGCCAAACACAGGTTGAAGTAATTGAAAGTTTTTTTTTAAACATCTGCAAAAAATCGGTACTGCATAAATTTAAATTTCAAGATAAGAGTGTATTAAAACATAGACACCTTTTGATCGTTCATCACTTTTTACAAGGAATTATTAGTAACGTGTTTTAAAGTAGCCTTAAAAGTCTTATAACATTGTCGGAAAGAAATACGCGCCAGGACTATTAAGAGTAAGTGATATTTCCCTTAGCAGCTTGTCCTTGCTGTTGATCCAATCATCTTCATGAAAACTAACCTCGCAGTCAAATACTCCGTTTTATTTTTTAAATGTTAAGTAAAAATATGGCTTACCTAGAACAATAAACTTGTTTTAATCTTTAAAATGTTCAAACGAAAGAAGTCGTTAAATTATTAACTGGGTTGAGGGGAGTTGAGTGAATATTTTCTGTGCGATTCGAAAATGTGTGTTTATGTAGTTTCAAAATGAAACAGCTTTTACCTTTTATTATGAACCACATTTTTATGGATCAACATCAAAGTGTTCCTAAATTTTATATAGTTGTTAATCCAAAAAAATGTTTATAGTTCATTAATAACTACTCTGTGACACACAACTCAAATAAATAAACTACACATAAATATAGAAAAAGAATACTTTTTCCAGCAAATCTACCTGCTGATTTATTAAAAAGAAAAAAAAACACGTGAATAGAGCGAAAAAAAAATCTTAAACTTAAATTCTGTTTTCACAATCACGAATTACTATAGGAACCTACTCGTTGGGTTTTTGTTTTTACTAATGGCTTTTATCGTTTATTGTTCAATTTTTTATTCATTACCGTTGTTTTCATTATTTTGATAGAAATATGTAAGCTACGTGAGGTACAAAATGTCATTTTTTTAAATGGAATTGACAATCTAATGTCTTTCAATTTCTCCTAATTGTCAATGTTTATTGTAGCTCTCTGCTTGGTTTCAGATAAAACATTTTCTCTGAGGACATATGTTTTTTTGCATTGTGACAGTTTCTGCTTCTTTTATCTACTAATCTTGTCGTAATGATAACTGTCAAAAAGCAATTGTCATATGTCATTTATTTACATGTAAATACTTTTTTATTTGCCAATTACAGAACTGCGTCGGAAAAGCAAAAACAGTTTGTTTTCGAAGCATTGCATTTTTTGAAAACTGGTCTATTAAGTTTATGAATCGGAAGTAAATTCCTTTTTTAACAGAACATTTCAAATTAACAAAAAATGTATTTATAAAACTCGACTGAATACATTATTGCACAATTATTAATAATTTACTAATTCAGTCCTTAACTGATCCACATTTTATTATTAATCTCATTATTAATGTTTGCTAGATAGAAAGTCTGAAATATCAAATCAGTTTGCGTTTCTATAGAAGAAAATACTGGATTTTGTAAAGACATGCAAAATTCACTAAAAAAAACTACTCCTGATTTCAACATCTATTTTTTAATTTTAATTTTTAGTTCGAAAATTTTTACTTTCTTCTTTTTCTAGTAAATGTAGAAGAAAGTATTGGTTTCGTGCAAATTTCTGAATTTTGAGTTTTGACGGATTCGAACAGAGAGGTATGCTTGAGAGGTATCCCATTTGTTAACAATCAAAATGTTTGTAATTAATTTAAGCAAGGCTTTTGAAATAATTTTCGCTATTTGCTTTTGCTAGGATATTTCGTTAATTCGGAATTTCGGACGGTCGTAAAGTCTTTGCTTGGGTAACTTTGTTTTGAGAGCCCTGTTGTTGGTAATAGTGTTTTCTTGTTTAAAATTGCTCACGGAGTAAATCCTTTTCCTGATTCTAGTATTTTCTAGAGGTTACAGAGTTTATCCATTTGTTATTAGAATTGAAATACTATTTGCATGTTAATGTTTAAAATGACGCCAAGCTTGGTCTTCTACAAGATGATGCCTTGATAAACAATTTACACATACCATTGCAAAGCAGCTTTAAGCGTTTCCAAACTAACTAAAAGCAGCAAATAATAGTTCGAAGAATTTTCGAGTTTTATATTTTATACTTTAACGATCAATTAACCTCTATTCGTTGGAATACCTGGTTAAATCTTAGAAATTAATAATTTTATGTAATTTAACTGACTTGTCAAGTTAGTTCATTAAATACCTAGTTATTCTTTGAAATAGCAGATTTCACAATCTGACGGTACCATATATTATACAATACATGTAAGACGAATTTTATTTCTGATTCTGAAATAGTCCTTACTAAAGGGGAAAAAAGGTTTTATCTTCATCCTTCAATTGGCGGTGTAATTTTGAGCTAGTTAATTTGGAAGAGATTCAATTTGAGAATGTCATAAACATTACTGGGAGAAAAGAACAAAATATTCTGCCAAAGTCAGGGACGAAAATAACTTGAGACTGTGCTCTTGCATATAAGTCGCATCCGATGTAATTTGTCGTTTCGTAGTCTCGCTGATAACCGAAGAAAAATTCGCATCATTTGTTTTCGAGTCTGCACAATTGTTCAACTTCTTTTCTTGAGAGCTTTTAAATATAAAGTCTGGCGGAAGTGTCTGGTATTGTGCTATCCCAGAGTTCACTTCTATTCAAGAGTTTCCTTTGAAAGGTGGTGAAAATCCAGCTTGCTTTGTGGATGCTTTAAGCGTGAGTGACTAAAATGAAATGTTCACAAACATTGAATTTTGGAAACATATAAAAGTTTGTACATCTGAGCAGCAAAAATGCGCGATACAAGTTTCAGAGTAACTTTCGGAAAAATTATTTACTGTCTTTTGCGACAAATGGCTTTTCGTTTCTTTAATGTATAAATGAAAGAAGCTTCATGCTATTTGAGCACATACCTTCAAAGTTTAAGCAGTTTTACGCTACAATATGTTTTACGGCTTTAAGTATTTCACGTTATTTGATTTATGCTTTGATAATAATTATATACTTCAACTAATTAACTTCCGGCGGTGTTTTAAGACTAATGCTGTAAATATTAAATCATTCCTTAAGACATATTTAGCTATCAAAACAAAACCTTTTGAATGAATTTCCAAAGGACAAAGCAATGTCGAAAATACTTTGAAGACATCTTATTGCTGTGTTATATTAAATCTAGACAATTTCAACAATTAAATCAAAAATTATCATATAAGCTTTGTGCTGCAATATGATTAAAGTGAAAAACCAACGTAAATAAAGAAAAAAACTTGATTTCTTCAAAATTTGTGCTTTATTTACGTTAGTTTTTTACTGTAATCACAATTTCAACACTCATTGGCTGATATCAATAATGGTAGCATGTTCATGTTCAACCAGTTAACTATCATTTTATTTTAAACTGTTACACAAGATTATCTTATGTGTTATTTTTATGTCATATTAAATAATTATTTTAAGTTTCAGAAAGGTGCAATGAGTATTAAGGAAAAAAAAATATTTAGGCTGTTCACCTACCTTAATTGCTCCTTTTCTTTACCAATCAATACTAAGCCTTTAAGTAAGATTTTCCATTTAAGATTATCCATTTTAGACACATAGGGTTTGATATGTTCGAAATATTCCAAGTCGATTTCAATTCATCATAGTAAAA
Organism: Uloborus diversus; assembly: GCF_026930045.1. NCBI lineage: Eukaryota > Metazoa > Arthropoda > Arachnida > Araneae > Uloboridae > Uloborus > Uloborus diversus. The sequence continues at coordinate 103,354,696 of NC_072732.1, forward strand.
TTACTTTCAGGAGGATCATATAAAACAGGATGCAGTTTGACAGGCTTGAAACTCAATTAGTTGAGGTAATATTTAAAATGTAATCAAACATCTGTAAAACATAAGTAGACTGTGAAACATCACATTAAAAACAAAAATAAAATAAATAACGCCCTCCCTCCCTCCCCTCTTTCCTCTCCTTCGAAAAACGCAGGGAAATACGCTTGCTTAAACAAAACTTGCACCAAAAAAAGTTTTGCTTGAAAGAATGCAATTATTTAACACAGAAACATTTTTTTCTAGTCAATGACGAAACTTGCAAGACATTGATAGACTTCGGAAAAAACAAATCGAAGATCTTAGGTTTTGGTAGAGACACAAGTCTACTTAGCTCCAAAACAAAATTTTTAGATTTTAATTTTAATCTTAGATTTCAACCGACTGGTTTGGAGTTACTTTACTCTATCTATGAAATTATCAATCATCTTTCGTCACATATGCACATCAATATATAGCTGATATCGCATTCAATTTCCTCTTGTCAGTTCTTTCATTGTACAGTCATCGTTGACATTGATTTTTGACTTCACATTCCACTAGAAGATGTGTTTACCTGTAACCATCTACCAAGCCAGCTCAGGTTTCTATTAGTAAATGGTTCCCTGAGACAATTAAATGTATAGACGCATTTTCAGTCATACAGAAAATCGGAAATCGGTCAGAAAATAAGTTTTCTGGTCAGGAAATAAGTGGGTTTTCCTCTTATATAAGTGGGGTTTGGTGCTTTATCGCATCACGATGAAGTTAAATTTTCCGTTAAAAAAATTTAGACCGGTTCTTTTGCTTCACGGTTTGTTCGCATTTCACAAAAATCTTTGATTTCGAAAGCCTATTAATAATCCTTTTTAGTCGGAGGTAAAATCCGATGGAAACATTTTACTCCGACGCTTTTATATTAAATAGTAAGTTAAGTGTGCGGTAGAACATTTTAAACAGTGAGTCTTTTTTCAGAAAACTCAAGTGACTTCACCGATACTTAATATCTATATCGTATCGAGATGATATTATCGATATCAAAATAACAACAAAACAAAAGAATCAATCAAATAAGTGAAATAAATATATTCCAAAATTATTTTCATTTGAAATATTGTTTATTGATCCAGAGTTTAAAACGGAAGTAAAGAAGAGCTACTGTATATATATATATATATATATATATATATATATATATATATATATATATATATATATATATATAATACAGACGAGCATGCTAAATAATCAGTTAAAAGAATATGCCGCTTAACGTAATACTAAACCGTAGATTTTAATTAATGTAAACCCGGTTAGTGAAATATCTCGTTTTTTTAAAAAAGGAGTATGCAGATAATTGACTATTCCATGGAAACAGTTTGACTCTACGAAATATTAAAGCTTGGATGTATTCGATTAAGCACTGTAATCTACACTAAAAATATCCGAAACTTTCCTGGAAAACTATGGGCAGCTGATGTGCGTAATTTCTGCAAGTAACAAATCGGGCAAACACCAGAAAAGTATCCAGTTAAAAGTTAGTAACCTCCTGAAATTAACCTGTAGACTAAAAAATTCAAGATCATCCAAACTCAGAAACCTTTCCAATTAAAGCCAGTCATGTTTTTGGAATAACTCAGGAACCTTTAGTAAAAACATATGTATGTATATAATAATAGCTTGGCTCCTTCTTCCTTTACATGGAAAGTTCCTAAAGCAAATATGGTCGAAGCAAAGACGGAATTGCATGCAATTCCCTCAAAGCTGCAAGATTCAGGGAGTACATATTGCACTTGACTGTGGATCAGTAAACTTGGAGATCTCGCAACTAAGCTGAATGAGAAACGCTTTATAAAGAAGCCGAAAATATTATTACACTGGTAGCTTAAGGTGATTTTTAACGCAGTGTAAAATCGGTTTTCATGGAACTTGTTGCGATTCATAAAACTTTCTCGCCAAAAAACTTTTCTCAGGAAATTGGTGTGCACTCATGAAATCCCGAAACGTTACGTGGAAGTAATCAGTGACGTTTCGGCTTTTTTTTAGACTTTACTTTTCAAAAACTAAATTAAAAAGCTACTGTGAGTAAATTATCGTTTAGTGTGGAAATATCTTGTCGTGCCAATGATTATTCTTCCACACATAATCTACTTCCATAGCAGAATATAACGAGGAAATATATATTCCAACGTAATTGTTTATCATAAAAATATATAACAATTGGTAGAATTGAGATGTGGCAAAACTAATGATTATTAACTACGCATACACAAGTTTTACTACTGATTTTAACATTCAATGCAATTAAGGATGCTTTTTTTTTAAGTCAACAAGTTTCGCAATACTTTGAGCAAAAACGTTTTCATTAAATGCTTGCACTCTCTCTCTCTATGTCCTTCTCTCTCTCTCTCTCTCTCTATATATATATATATATATATATATATATATATTTTTTTTTTTTTTTTTTTTTTTTTCTCGGAATTCAACAACTGACGTCCCCTAGTTTTGTGACACCACAATAAAAAGTAATGTGTGTATAATTTGAACTCGATCGGTCAATAATAACACGTGCCCCTAGGCCGTTGAACTCAAACACTTTTGATAATTTTCGCACAAATCTTCGAGTTTTTACTTCAGACCCAGTACATCGTTTCTCCTAAGTTTGCAAAATATTTTTACAGTGAGGTAGCACTAAAATTAATCTTTTTAATTACTTTATATCATATAAAGATTTTACGTTGAATAAGAATAAAATAATGCTTCAGAAACTTTCCTTAATCGTACGCTTTTCTCAATGTATCTCGATAGTGTGTAATTTTTTCCGATAGTCTTGAGCGGTCAGTAAAATAAATTGTTTTAGTGACTCATATTTGGTAAATTAGTTGTGAAATTCTTCGATTAATTGTGCTCCTCATTCAGTTGTATCATTCATAATTTTCGGTATTTTAACCATCTCTTCCCTTTAAATAGCTTCTTTCATTTTGCCGTGAATCAGGATCAAATAGGAAAAAATCTTTTAATATTTGTAACTTATCAAATAATTTTATTGACTCGTAATTGATTCTATAAATAGGAAGATCTTTGCTAAGAATGTATTCCAAATCATCTACTGTTATCTGAAATTTGTTAAACAGTCATCTGACACGTCTTCCTTATCACAAGCATTTTTTGGACTAGTCTTTTCCTTTCTTCAAAGTTAATTCCTTCATCCAATACGGACAAAGCTACTAGTTTATCCCCAAAATACCATTAGTGATTTATGATTTTTCTAATCACTGCTTCTGCTGCATGTTTGTCGTCATTTTGTACGCTGCTAGTTTTTCAGACATACAGTAGAACCTGTAAAGTAGACTACCCTTGTAAGTTGACCACCTGGGTAAGTTGACCGCAATTCTCAGACACAGAATTATATCTATATCATATAATTAAACTTCTATAAGTTGAGCACCTGTTTAAATTGACCACCAAATTAACTTAAAATTTTGCAAGGATCATTTATTTGTATAATGGAACAAATTGAGGGGGCGTCGCGTAAAATACCTGCAACTTCAAAAATAAGGACCACCCTAACATATATATATATATATATATATATATATATATATATATATTTAAATTTGTTAAAACATCTATATATATAAATGAATGTTTGTCTGTATGTCATCCATGAACTCAAAAACTACCCGGCAGATTTGGCTGAAATTTTCACCGTTTGTTATTTTTGGTACTGGGAATGTTAATAGACCAGTTCGAAAAAAATCCGATCGATAGTTCCTTTTTTATTCCAATTTAAGTCACAATCCATTGGATAAATACGAATAAAATTATCGGCTGCAGAAATTAATTCGCGTGAAAGATCTCATTGATAAGAAGTTAGCTGTTGCCATTTTTCTTGAGTTTGAACAAATAAATTCTTTCTTTATCGTTTTATGGCTTTTCATGCAACGGGGGGATTTAAAACTTTTTCTATTTGATATTTTTAGCGATTGATTGATCTTGCAAACTGCGTGAGTACAAAATTTGAGTACAGTCACGGCTTCACTTGATACTTGGACCGATTATTATGAAAATTGCTTTATATATGTATTTTTCCACGGAGAAGGTGCATAATATGCTCATTGAAGCCACTCGCCACCAGGTGGCACTGCAGAGTAGCAACTTCTGCCCCGTTCAACCGATTGTCATGAAAATCAGTATAATGATGTATTTTTTTGATAGCGTAGCAACGCGCGTCGGGTACAACTAGTAGCATATAAAATATAGTTATATAGTTAGAGGGACGATTCTTGAAAAAATGTCCCGTGCGTAACACAAAGTTTCTATTTTTTCCAGCTAACCAAAGACTTCAAAAAATAATGCTGTTGGGGAATAATACATACTTCAACATACTATCAAAGCATAACAGTTAATCCCATATTTAATTAATAGTTACTTGAATAAAGTAAAACCTTAACGTTACGCACGGGACATTTTTTCGAGAATCACCTAGACGTAAACAGTCTCATATTTCGTTTCAAACCAGACAAGAATCCGAACGATCGCAAGAGTTCAAATGCTACCGTAGTAAGTAAACAAAATTCTAAAAGCTGCGAAACAGGAAATACACAAAGAGTTAATTTTAGTGAAACATTAGTTTTTTTTTTTTTTAACTGAAAAACTATGAACCATAGAAAGAGACGGAAAACCTTATTTTAAGGACGTCTCTACAGTTCTAAAAAGTTCTGATGAAGCACACTATTATTAATTTTTATCGGAGCAAACCTTTCTTTCCATGGATGAATTATTATTTCTTCGTGTCATCTTTGAGATTTTTATAAAGTTATTTCTTTACTTTATATTCTTTTACAGAATCTATCTTCAGTTGTTTACATATCACCTCTTACACGAGAACAAGACTGAGGCAGATATAAAGAAGAATTTTCAAAAAAGGACAGCCATTATATTTAAAAGAAAAATTATTGAGTATGAAAAATGAGTACATTAAATGCTCTGTAACCTATACTGAATCAGATGATATTGTATAGTAATGTCTGAATAATAAAATATTTTTTCCAAATATATTATACTGCTCAAAGTCAAATTTCAATGTTTCGTATCATGTTTTAATAACGGAAGACACAAATAAATGCAAGATAGTGCAATGAATAGCTGTATAATATAAAAAATGTTATTCTTAATATATATTGATATTGCTCTTAGCATCCCGGAATACGATAATACATTTACAAACGATTTTGAACTCATGTTTTGAATTACATTTCAATACGTATTTTGTGTGAGTTTATTTTCTGAAAACACTAAAATGCCGACTTACTATTTAGTAACAAGTTTTTTTTTTCTTTTTCAAAAAATTAACTAAAAATAAATTTATAAATTGATTTTACAAAATTTATAAATTTATTGTTGGTATGTCTAAGGTAGCTACTATAGGTAAACAGTGAATTGACAGTTACAGTTAACTATAGCACTGAATCATTTGAAAATTTAGAAATTAGAGTATTATTTGACCTCTTTTAAGTCTTTAATTATTTTGTGCTGTAGGAAATTGTTCTTAAAATTATATTTTGCTATACAACTTGGGGGATTTACTGATATTAAATTCTAACATATCTTTCCCCATCCACTCTCTTCAACTCAACTCTGCACTTGTTGGTCTGGGGGTGATATTTTTGGAAAGGGGTTTTCTTTGGTGGTTTGGCAACAGAAGTAAGGAGGAAAAAGACAAGGTGAAGAAGAATCTGGAAAAAGTAGAGAAGAAACCTGGCAGCCATGTGGGGAGTGAGATAAAAAATTCCAAGATTTGAAAAGGAAGTGTCCTACCAAGAAAAATATGGAAGAGGCTAGCATATACAAGAGATAAGAAGGTTGAATAAGAACCAGAAAGGCCCCCTTGAAATGGAATTATCCTGATGCAGTCTGATTTACAGGGTGTATCGTGGAGCTAGGGTGGCCATTGTGTGGAAAGTCAGACAGGAAAGTATTCTGGTCTGTAACCTACCAAGTTGCCTCCTTGCCCAGGCAGAACCCTCCTCATAAGGTATGACTTTTGAAAATTATAACATTAAGAAAAAATGAACCACCTAAATGACTGAACTGCCATAGATTTGAATCATAATTTATATACCCCCTTGTAAAATTTGTGTAGGGTTGAGACCTCTTTGACTTATTTTTTATTGAAACCAATGTATGATGGAAAATAAATGTTGAACCTGTTTTAAATAGTGGAAACACAACGCAAAGTTTTTTTTAAATTTGTAATATATATTGCTTAGAATTAGAACATTATTATAGATTGAGTCCCCCCCACAATCATTATCTCCTTCCCCACCACCACCTTTGAACTAATTTGAAAAAATAAAGTATTCTGAATCCACTTACAAAATATAAAACAATGTCAAAAATTTACCGAAATGCTCGTACAATGGTTTATAATAATTAAGTTAAGTATACCAGTCATACATCAAAATGTGTTTTCACTCAAAAAAGACAGTGATGATTATATACAACGTCTGCAAAACAAAGACATTGTAACCAAAGAAACACAAAATGGTTAGTGCTGTAAAAGTTTCGTAAATAAGTAGAACTTGTACTACAATCATTTGGGATTTTTTCTAGATTCTTTTTCTCAAAGTCATCTTAGTATGTGCCTATCTTTTGCGTAAACCGGAATCGAAAAATGTCTACTTACACCGATGATTCACCTAAAATGTTTGCATTTTCGCCGATATCTTCGGTATGTGAATGTTGATATCCATCATCTAATTTCGACATTTAACCAGGGTACGATCTTTTACAGTAATGTATACAACTAAAAAAGTGGATTATTCATTTTTTTTAAACTCCGGAATCTTTTTTTTTTTTTTTTTACATTAATCATCTACTATGACTTGTCTAGCAAACATTTGTTGTGCCCGGCAGGGAACATTATCTTTCTTAGCAGACGCGTTTTTGCATTAAATCCAAGCAACAGCGAGCCATAAATATCGCCTGCTTCTTTCAGATAGCTAAAAACAATCGAACACTTATTTTCTCGGAAGGCAAGAACTTATGTCTTTTGTTGAAGGAGCCGCTGAGGGGTTTTGAAAGGGTCGCAGGATATATGAACTCGAACAATAAAATAAATACGTCAATTAAACTTAAAAATAATCATCTAATGCATATTTTGAAAATATTTCAGATACAATGAAATATTAACAGAGCCATTTACTTGAACTTAAAGCATTGTGAAGAAGATTACGACACGAAATGCGTACGTATATTTCTGTTTCGATTGACTATTATAAATATTTTTTAAGATGTTCCCCAGGATACAAAAATCGTCAAATTTTGATTTTTTAAAAAAATCATTTAAAAAACTTCTTAAGTTTTTCTGCTTGAAAAGACGTTTCGACCTTGTTTATATTTTAATTAGAACAAAAGACATAATTATTTCTGTTGCATTCATTTAATTCATATTATTTTTAACTTTAAAACTTTAAACGCGTTTGTCTCCATGATGCAATTTTTCCCAATTTTTTTTGCATTTAAACTCTTATAAGTCAAGAAGTAAGAAAGATTTAAAAAAAAAATGATACTTGGAGCTTATTTCTTTCAAAAAGTTTACTTTAATGTTTATTAGACAAATCTAAGAAAAATGTGTATTGAAGAAATGTGATTTAAAAAAAAAGTATCTAAGAATTCATTTTTTCTTCATTTTTTAAACAATTTTTTAATTGACTTGATATTTTTGAATTTCCAAATAAAAATTAAATTTTCGATATTTGCGTATACTTTTTTGAAAAAATATTGAAAACTGACCAAGAACATTATGAGTTTTAGCGATAAAAAGCGACCTCATTTTTAAAAAAATGTTTTGGTATTTATGGGATGATCTTTTTTTATTAAATAGATGGTGAATAAAGACAGATAAACTGTTTTTTTTATTCTATAATAGATTTTATGTTTAAGGTCTATTTGCAAAACCCACATAGCATTAAGTACAAACAAATTTACATTTTTAAATTGATAGGTTGTTAACTTTTCGATTAAAAAAAAAAAGTTTAAAACAACTTGGGGAAACGGAGATGGATTTACAAGTAGACACTATTGTACAGTATCCCGAAAAAGTATAAAAGGCCTTTTTTTTCTTTCCCTCTAATTAGTAGGTGGATGAGGGGGGGGGGGAGCTTTATGTAGTACTATTATATTAGGAGACCTTCCGTTTCACAGCGCAACAGTAGTCAGTCGACTCCTGATATCGAAGGCATCAACATCACTTAATAACTGACGTATTAACTAAATGATCTTAGTAACTACAATTTATGACATGTCAATGCAAGCGATGTGGGATAATTTAGAGAAACGTAGGAAGAAAAAGAATGGTATATGAATCCAAAAGCCATCGCCGTTTCTTGGCAGCTGCATCCCGACAACGCACTTAGCTACACGTCTGTGACCACTTGGCAAATAACATTATGGCAAGACTGCCCCCCTACAAGTCCAATCTCTCTTTTCCGACTCCTTTATTTTCATGAGGTGCAAAACTAGGATTTTCTCCAGAACAAGACTTTTGTTTCGAAAGTGTTCTGGCTATGCAATCGACCATGACAGCTGCTTCAGACGATGTTCTCGTCGTGATCTTGTAAAGGGCATATCAGGCATATGAGATCCATTTACGAAGATGATTATGGACAGTAAGTTGAAGACCCCTAGGATTATTAGGCCATATTAGGCACAGGAGACCCATTTAGTAAAATGTTTATGGACAGCAAGTTGAAGACTAATAGACCTAGTAAAAGGCAGATTAGGAATCGCAGGCCCATTTAGGAAAATGTTTATGGGCAGAAAGTTGAAGAATAATAGCACTTTATACCGATATCTTTAATAAAAATGTGTCATGGCTCTCTTTGGAATTTATTCATTGTAAAACAATTGGATAATAGCGTTAATGTTTTAAAAAATGTCCTCATATATATATATATATATATATATATATATATATATATATATATATATATATATATATATATATATATATATATATCCAATGATCGAGTAAGGCTCTTGAAGTCATCAACAATGAAACTCGCGCCACGGCATGACAATATGACAATGTGTTTCGGTAATGTTATGTTCGGCATGCAGGGAAAAGGCTTTATTGTGACAAGGCTGTATGGGATACAGTCACTCAACTGTTTTGCTAGTAAGGCTGTGTGAAAAAGAGGTCAACAATGGAACGCTTTCTACTGGAGTTTAGGGTTCATCCACTGGAGTTAGGGCTAGAATTTCAACTATCAAAATATCACCAAACAGGCAATAGCTTCGTTCAAATGTAGAAGTAATTTTTACCCGTCATATCATGAAGGAAGATTTTCTGTATTAAATATAATTGTCCATATTCAACAGAGTTTTACCATTGAAACTGATTTCTTGCAGCATTGCTTACTATTTAGAAGCAAATCATTTGAAGGACTCAGTCATATAGTCACATCTATAGCAAAAATAATTGATCCGTTCTACAATAATCACATAATTAACTGACTTTATTCTTTTTCGATTCATTTAGGAACACATCTCTCTCTCTCTCTCTCTCTCTCTCTCTGTTGGTCTCCTAATAATTAAAAACAATAACTTAAGAACACACTCAAAAATTTAAATCATATCTCTCATTACAAATGCCATTGTTCTTAAAGAAAATGGACGCAACCGTCTTTATTCTGATTTTGGAAAATCCCTTCCCGCATTTTCAAAATGAATCATACATACTCATTCTTAGTAGAAATTTCTTCAAAATTTACGAGCTCCCTCTGTATTTTCGATAGCGATATTTGTTTCATAAGAATTACACCTTTCGAAAATTTCATGTTTATCGTAGGAAATGCCCCTTCCATGTAAACTCAATTTTATTTGTTATCACGCTCATATGTTTGAAACGTGCATAATAAATAAACTAGTATGATATTTGTCTATTTGTTTCTTTTAGGACTTTTTTTCGTCATATTTGATCAATACGTTTGTTTCATCTTTAGACAGCGTATAAAAATATTTGTATAGATTATTTTTTCAACATTCAATCTATAAATATATGCACAATCAACCAGACTTTCAAGTGATTGAATATATTCGAAAATGCGTTTTTATATAGGTTATCGTTATAAATAAATATTATTGTGCATTATATATATATATATATATATATATATATTTTCTAATGAGCCTGCGTACTTTGCTCTCTTTTTGCAGACCTAGTGAGATCTCCCGAAATGGAATCCTGTCTTTCATGAGCCACTATCATTGCACAGATTTCAATGGTACCGATAATAACATATCCCACAGATTTAAATAAGACAAAAAGTCTGTTAGTACTATATTTTCTAGTAGCTTGAGACCAAGCTTCTGGTTTCAGTAATATACTGGTCAATAAGTTCTTTGACATTTTAGAGAGCATGTACAATCTTGCGTCGAACGAAAATTATCAAAATGGATTTAACAAAACACCTAACAGTTCAAAAGAGGGTGAAAAGACATTAGCTAAGAACGGTGTTGCACAGGTTGGGAAAATATTAAGTGGTGAATGAGGTGTGATGACAACAACTGTGTGTTGTGTGAGTTCTGGGGTTTTTTTTTTATAATCTTCTAACCCGAAAATAAAACAATTTAGAAAATAAATATATTTTTCTATAACTTATTGTTATTTTTAGTGTTTATTCGCCTGTTATAAATATTTGTAAGTTACCTATTGATTTTCTAATTTGAGAATGTGGTCCATCGATGGAAACTCGATGGTTCATCCATAGCAACCGGTTGCCATGAATGGACCTCATGCCAAAATATTTATTTTTAATTTTCATTCTTTATTGTGTATATTTATCATGAAATTGAATATTACTATTAAAAGAGAAATGTACTGAGAAATTGTTCCAATAGTTAATGTAAATTTCGAGTTGGATTTCCTTTCTAGAAAGATCGAAAACTGTTATCTGGTTCATTGACTGCAATCTTTCACTACATGTTTGAATTAATATTTAAAGTGAATATTAAAATACAAAAATTCGTTCAAAAAGTTTTAAAAAAGTTTTATCTCATTCAAACTTTTTTATAAATAATTAGAAAAAAAAAGAAAGAAACTCTAGAAATGGACATTTTGTAGAAATACTGATTATAATACTTTGCAATTGATCATAAATCTCTTGTAAGAAAGGCGACATAGCTTGAAGTTGGCAGTCCACTAGTCAAGTAATTTTCATAAAAGAACATTTCAAGTGAGTAAAAAACTGAAAGTAGGTTAACATGGCTCAGCCCTTTTCCCAGCTTACTTTTTTTTAAATTAAAATTAGCAGAAAAAACGTATTCTTTTGTTAAAGTTGCTTCATAACACCTTATCAGTCAAGGAAGAAAGTATGAATAAAATGCTCATGAATATTTCCCATTCAGGTTTTTCTCGACTTCTTTGTTCAATGAAAGATCGTGCTTGGTTTTCACCAAAAACCTACAGAATATGCTAAGAATAGCTTTTTGAATTTAATTAACATGAAACTTCTGGAACTAATATATTCTATATGCGTGTTTTGAATAATGGTAAGGAAATTTTAAAAAATCTGATGTGGACACCAAAATATTTTGTAGGATTATTAAATAATCTCTGTTTTCTAAACTTAAAAACACACACACACACACACACACACACACACATACGCAGGTACGCGTAAGTGGTAGTTATGGTAGTTACACTAACGTGGTAGTTACACTGAGTAAATGCTTATTTCTCTCCATTTTTTAATGTAAGTTTGTGTATTTTTTAAAAAATTCGTTCAAAAATTCCTACATCTCTTTAGCAAAAGTAGTTGATTTGATGTGTTATTTTTTGTTTCTTCTTTTTTGTTTTTATTTGTAGCAGTAATCATGAAATTTTTATTCCAATAAGGAAGTGGAACCTTTAAAAAGATCAGAAATTCAGTACCGTAAAGTAGGGCTACTTGAACCCATGAGAAAAAAAGTGTTTTAAATCCGTCCTGGTCCTATATAGCTCAATGTATAGACTTAAAAAAACTTTCTCCATGACAGGTAGCAGTACTAGGTAGAGGCTGAAGCATAAAACAAAGTTTCTGCTATTCCCTCATTTTTCTGATTGAGGTTATGATTGCAAATTGTATAAAGAGTTGTTTTTAGTGTCTGCAAACTTTTACATGTAAGTTCATGGAAACATCTGATAAAATCAAGGTAAAGATTGTTTTATATTTTCATTCTATTTCTTAATAAAATAACAGTGTTTTAAGGTTATAGCTATATAATTAAAAAGGTAACTAATATCGGTTAGTAAAACTGCACTGGTTGCCTTAAAATGGTACTACTTGAGCCCAGCGTTCAGCAGCCCCAGACCACATTTCGTCACTAAATTATGTTAGGTAAGGTTTGTAATATTTTAAAACAAAGAGGTTAGTTACTATTTATACCCGTTTATTTGTAGATTTGGGGGTACAAAGGGTTCGAAAGTAAAAGCGAACACCTTGAAGTAGGAAATAATGCGGATTATTAAGAGGAAAAATTACAATTGTGTCCAGATTCAACTAATTCCGGAGAAATGTCTTAGAGAGTGGCACCAGCCCATTTTAACTTAAGTATATCAACTCTAAAAAGGAAATTAAATGATTGTTCACAAAACAAGTCTGAGCATCCTGTAGTACTTAGTAGCTAAGAAGAGCAGATATTAAATAATATCAGAAAAAAAGAATCTACTCAAGACATTAAATTGAAGAGTTTTCATTCTTTCTAATATTAAAATAATGGTTATTTCAATTGGTTTTAGCTGTAGTTAGATTATACTTCTTTTTGAGAAATTATACTTACCTAAAAATATGTTTTTATGTATACCTTGATTTTATATTAATTTATATAAATAATCTGCAATTTATATAAATAGTTTGCTCACTAGAATGTACGTTTTGAGTTTTCTTTCAAAATCATTGGTTTTTATTGATACCACCACCTGTTTTACAGCTTATCCTAATAGATTTGCTGAGTGGGACCAAGTAGTCCCAACGCGGGGCTAATTGAACCCAATTTTTTAAAATAGAAAAAAATATAAAGAGTTAAAATTGTTGTTTAAAAAACGCTTTAGGTGGTAGCAGAACGTCTGAAAAGGGGTAAAAACAATGTTATCAGTTCACATTACGGGTTTAACCAAAAATTCAGTGTAAAACTCGCAAAAAAATATGATTCCAAGCATAGTTGATATATTTTTGCATTTTTATTTATGTGATTCTTGTTACTAATGTTCCGTACCCGAATACATTTTTATATAATGTTATTTCGATTTTCTTATCAAGTAATATTTTCAAAATTTTTGTCCATATATTTTTTTCATAGAAGAAAAAAACTATTTTTTTTTAAACGAATGAACTTCTTCTGTCAAGTTGCTACACAGAAGAATAAACTGTTATGCTGACGTATTAAGCAACAAAATCAAGTTTTAAGATGTTTTTAAAGAAGAGTCTCATAAAATGTTTGAAGTTTATCTGATTTGCACGTAAATTCTTATTTGCAGTTGTTACAAGCATTAGTATTGACATCTTCTCTAAAATACTCTCTTTTTGTTATTGCCTGAGGATTTGCCTTCCATTGAAATTTTCGGTTATCCCTTGGAATTTCAAAAGAAATAAATAAATAAATTAAAAAAAAATAAAAAACGCCATGATACTTTTTAAAAAAGGGAGAAAAAAACTTTTAAACCTGTGGTGATCTTCAGAGGTAGATTTTGTTCTAAAATAAAATGCGTACGAAAGAGGGAGATTTTTAGCTTTTCTAAATGAAACGGGAGCTTTGAGGGACATTTTTCTCCTCTTCAATTATTGCTAGGAATACGCTTGTAGCTAAAATGAAATTATGCGTGAGTATATCTGTTAAAGAATATGCTTCAAGAGGACAGAGGGTGACTTCATTATCTCAAAGGATTTCGTTTACAATCTGTTCACGGTACGAATACAGCTAGTTTGCTTACATTCATCAAACTTAGTTTGCAATAACGGTGACATAAATGCAAATACAATCTCCTATCTCCCAATTTTACTGTAAAATATGCTCCCCTTTTTTTTATAAATATCCTTGGGTATCTCCACGGGTAAATGACGGACATTTTTGAAGCACATTCAAAACAAAATATATGTTGTGCAAACGATTTTTTGCCCCCAAGTATTGCATTTTTTAAGCCAAACTTAATGGTATAGTTGAATTCCAGACAAACTTTTCGGAAGCTTTTTTAATATTTATTAAAAATATGGTACCTGACTGACATTTTAAAAAGACGTATTTTAAAAAGACGTCAGTTAACATGCTTTTAACATTTTTATTAAGTCGTCCAATATGCTTTTTGAGAATTTAATTATATTATTCAGTTTAGCCTAAAAAATACAATATTCTATGGGAAAATATTGTCTTTATAATGTATATTTTGCGTTGAATATACGTATTAAGTAATACGTACAAAATACGTATATCGTTTTGCTCCACAAATGTGAGTCCGGTTAACCGTGGAATTGCCCATTTACAAAACATAACTCAAAACAAAGCAATATTCATTATGAGTTTTAGTTAATTCAAGTAAATTAAGGATAAAAATATTTTTCAGGGAACAAAGATGCGTATAAAGTTTTGTTCAAAACATATTCATTATTCACCAGCGAAAGAAAAAAAATAATGGAAATTTTCTCGAAATCGGAACTGCCTGAAAGTAGGTTAGGATGATTTATCAGCACCCCGTTCCACAACAAAATGCAAATCATCTATGCAACTTCATCCCCATAAAATTCATAGCCGAAGTAACTCAAGAGGTACCCTGAAAATAAATTTTAAAGTTTTACGGCTCTGGGAAATTGATTATCCTCACGCGCATTGACAGAATGGAACTGCCCGAAAAGAAAGTTCCTGAAATCAGACGATATTTACTGTATTTATTCTTGGGACATAACTCATATGAGCACAATATGTGACAGAAGCCAATTTGAGTACAAGTCTTATGCAATTAATGGTTTATACAGGCGTCCCTCGTATAACACGGTCAATTCGTTCCGTGTAGTATCGAAACCGTGTTATACGAGACATTTATAAAAATAACTTTTTAACATTTTTTTTGCACTAATTAAACATGTACATAGTAAACATCATGTCAATATGTATCGCGTTGTATCGAAACCGTGTTTCGTGTTATATCGAAACCGTGTTATACGATACATAGATGGGGATAAGGGGGTGAAGCGGGTTAATAAAAGGATGTGTACCGTGTTACATCGAAACCAAGTTTCATAAAAACAAAGTAATGTTATTTTCAATCATTAACAAAATGTCTTAAACAAAAACGAAATTTAATCTTTTTTTATAAATAACTTCCGTGTAGTATCAAAACCATGAAGTATTAAATTCATGTCATTTCATTCCGTGTAATATCGAAACCAGGTTGTACAAGTACCGTGTTATACGAAGGACGTCTGTAATTTGATTAAGATAGACACAGCTATTGGAGTCCAGTTAAATTAAAACTGGGCATTCTCTGATAAATGGATAATTTTGTGTTCTAGGCTGAAAAATACTCAACCATGCAAGTCTAAATCTTTTACAAACAGTTTTCTTCATGTACTATCGTAAGCACTAATTTAAATGTGAGAATAAAAATTAAAAAAATAAATAAATAAAAGTTGTTAATACCTTTAACATACTTTGTCCTAAACTACCAACTTTGGCAGTCTGTCATACTGTCTGTACTTAAATTGATTTGAACTAAATTCGGAAGTTAATGCATAAAAATATGGACATCGTATTATCCATTAAAATTTGTCCTCAATAGGATTGTTTCCTTTATTCAAAAGTAGTACTTTTAGTCACTGAAATTGATAGAATAAGCAAAAAAAAAAAAAAAAAAATAAATAAATAAATAAATAAATAAATGAATAACATTGACCCAGGAAATACTTTCATTTTCCCAACAGTTATTTTTTAATTAATTTTTTTAAATGTCCAATTTTTCAAACAAGGCATGGTCTTGACGACGTCACAAATGATGCTATTTGGCGCATCTTTTTTCCGCGTTTCCACGTTATGATAATCAAGAAGCGAGTTAAAATTGCGCTCTACGCTTGCAATCAACCATATCGTTGCCAATACACGTGAGTAAAGATACGAATCAAATATTTTGCACTGTGAATGGCAACATTGAATGGCATTTCATCATTTGTGATGTCATGGGATCAAAATACGAAAGCGCACCGATTTAAGTTTTTTTTAAATACTAAACTTAAACAAATTATTTAAAAAATGGTTAAATCCTATGTTTTTAAGCATGCTCTTTCAGAAAAAAAAATAATTTAAAAATTTTGGAAACGACCCCATTTGCAATTCCATGGCATATGAGGCAATGAAAACCAAAGGGATGTAAGTGACAAAATAACACATTTGGAGACAACTAGCACAAATGATAGATGAACAGCTCTTCTGTATTGTGGCAATAGATAGAACTAGTAGCTCTGGTAGGTGCTGCTATACAGCATGATTTGAGATAAAAATTTCAATGAAATACTATCTAGGAGCTTATCTTTAAACCCGTTTTACTCAAAACACGAAAATGTCCACTTCCATCCCTTTGCTTCTGACTTCCTCATATTTTTTTTCTCTGCTCACTAAATGGTGCGCTCACATTTGTTGGGGTCGTTTCCAAGATTTTAAAAGTATTTTTTTTCTGAAAGAGCATGGTTAGAAACATAGAATCTGACCATTTTTTAAACAATTTATTTAAGTTTAATATTTTAAAAAAAATACTTAAATCGGCGTGTTTTCATTGTTTACACTTTTGTCGTGTGACATCACAAATAATGAAATGCCATTCAATGTTGCCATTCACAGAACAAAATATTTAATTCGCATCTTTACTCACGTGTATTGGCAACGATATGGTTGATATATAAGCTGAGAACGGGATTTTAATTCGCTGCTTGATTATCATAACGTGGAAACGTAGTAGAAAGATGCGCCAAATTACATCACTTGTGACATCATAAAGACCACGCCTTGTTTGAAAAATCGGACATTTAAAAAAATTAATTTAAAAAAACTGTATATAACTGTATGTCTATGTAATTTTTTTTGCTCATTCTATCCATTTCAATGACTAAAAGTAGTACTTTTTACTGAAGGAAACCACCCCATTCTTGGAAATAGATAGGTAAACTTTGGTTTCAATATGTAAACAGTATTTCATATTGTTACTTCGATTCCAAAATTTCAGTCAGTGTATTTTATTACGTGCCATTATCTAATTCGTTACTGTAGTATAATTTGAGTAAATTTAAACTCTTCGAGTGATTTTTACAAGCTTTCTATGAAATCCGTAGAGTAGCGAAAACTCTACCTGATGTTCTCCGAAAAGTGTACGAGTTTGTAAAAATGCCTTGTTATCAGAAATGCCCTCGCAATAGGTATTTCTCTTCCTGCCAGAAGGTGACCAAATTTCTGGATTCGGCCGGGTTATCAAAAGCCGAGATTTTAAGATTTTACTGTGCTTTTTACGCTGTACAAAATGCCATTGCCATTGAGTTCTCAAAACGCGGTTATCATGTTTGGGAACATAATAATGAGGTTTTATCCTTATTTTAAGTAATAAATGTTTCTTAGCTGGCATTTCATCAATTTTATCGTACAAAAAAAAAAAAACTTCAGACATTATAAAAATTTTGATTTTATTTTCTCTTATGCAGCGAATATCAGAAGAAAGAACAAATGAGAAATATTTAATTCCAATTAGTTTTCTCCTTAGCAAATGTTGCTTAGCATTATGTTGTTTATTAAAGCTTAATTATTTATTTCTTGGTCATTTCCATAATTCTATTTTTCATTAGCACGTTCACAAATAATCTTACCACATTTTTTGTACGTCATTATCATATCCCAATTATGGAAACTTAATGAACTAATTAAAGATTTAATTAAGGTGCTCGATCCCTGCTGGTATTTCTTTTCCATAAAACTATAGTCATGGATAAATGTGTGGCATAAAAAAATTGGTAAATTAAAACAAAATTTTAAAGTTTAGTTTTTAAACCGAAATGGCCAGTTTATCTGAGAAATATTTGCATTATTTGTCAGAGAATTTATATTATTTCTGAGAAATATTTATCCACATATAAATATTTATTTTCTGGTATATTTGATGCGTTAAAAATTTAATTAAAGTGCCGCACCAGTTATGCATGTTTATATAAATCATATTGAATAAGAGAACTGAAAGTAAGAAATACAAGTTGGTAATTGTGATGAAGATTGTATGGTGCTTTGGAACTGTGATACTAATCAAAGAGGAAAAATTTGTCATAATAAGCGGTCATTCATTAATTACGTAAGGATGATTTTTACAATTTTTGGTCTCTCTCCCCCTATGTAAGGGTACATAAGATTTTTCACCTCCCCCCCCCCCCTTATTCTTACGTAAGATTCCTTTCGGTTTTCAAAAATAACGAATCTTACATCACTGGAATCGTTGTTAAATTCACTATTACACCTTTTTGTCTAAAGAAATATTTCCTAGAATCTAGACTGAATGTTTTTTCGACATTTCTTTGTATATGATGCGATTCTAATTAAAAATAAAACATGCGATACATAGTGCGATTCTTTTATTACATTTTACACTAATTTATTCTTTGTAAAACAAATAAAAAACAGCTTACCCTAATATGGTTTTTACCTTCCAGACGCAGGATCCCTGCCAAACCACTTGACAGCGCGATTTCTAATATAAAATATCGACTTGGAAAATATTACGTAAGAATGCGCTTGACCCCCCCCTCCCCTCCAAGTAAGGGTATGTAGAGATTTTTCCAACCCCCCCCTCCCCCTAAGTACCCTTATGTAAATAATGAATGGCCCCTAATCTGTAATAAAATCTATAAGAAACTCAAGAAAACTCCCAGCAAATTATCCATAGATTAATAACAACTAGTTTTGACGTTTGTTGACATTGCATCAGATTTAAGACATTGCAAAAAAAAAAAAAAAAAATCCCCCCTTCCTCCAAAAAAAAAAAAAAAGAGAAAAAAAAACTGACCAAGTTTGGTAGCAAGAATGGTTTAAGGATCACCAATAAAATAGATGAGATTTTGCGCATACCAAGTTCCATAGTAATTTCTTTTATTATCTGTGCCGTACAAATGCTAAATTGTAATTAAAACACAATTGACTAGTTTCCTAGACATCGAAATTCTGACTTGGTAAGCGTTAACTGTGAATACATTATGCTCAAAAATGTGAATTTTCTTAATAGAAATTAAGTTTCTTAGTTGAAAATCCTATATCAATGAAATAAATAAATTGCTTTGAAAATGAATTGAAAGGCATTGCTACAATTAAAACTAAAATGGAAGAATCGAAGTCGATATGCTTTTGGTTTGAACTATTTTATCGGAGCTCAACCAAACTACTCCGAGCGTCATTTCAACCAAACTTTCGTATTAGTGTTTTGCAGAGATGTAATTAAGTTTGGAAAAGTTAATTTTCAACTAAAGCAACTCACAGTGTTCAACACCGTACATTTTACTGTACCTGAACTTTTATTTACGAGATTCCTCAAGTTAAATTTTCAACTGTTCTAAACTCTAATAACATACGAAAATTGGAAAAAGGTCAATTAGAAAAAAATTTCGGAGATAATCGTCGTAATATTGTGAAATAATGCATATTTATAGGGGAAATGGAAGAAACATTTTTTTTTTAAATTTACAGTAAATGTTAATAAATAAAGTTAAGTATGAAACCGCTGAGGTAATGTTAATATTCATTAATTTTGATATTAAGTGTATTGTATTCAGCATAACAAGACGTGAAACCAAGGTAAAAAGATGAAGTTAATGTTAAAAAAAAAAAAAAAAAAACTTTATAAAACAAATTAATCAACTCCACAATATTATTTCTTAAGAAAAAAATTATTAAATTTTTTGTATGTATTTAATAATTAAATTTTATACGTTGTTTTTAAGTTGAAAGTTATTTCATGTGCAATAAAAGCGAGCTAGCACAATGAAATGAAATAATTTTTCACTCCTGAGGCGCTTTATCTTAGAAAGATAAAATTATTTTAAAAAGGCTTCCGTTGAATATTTGCTTAATTCTAATTTTGTTATCTCGTTTCCAATTCTTATTCTAGTATCATGGGATACAGCACTGCAATCGAAGCTATAAATCCTTAGTCTTGGCTCCTGAATATTTTATGATTACACAAAATTTGCTCTCATTTTTATTTCTGCATAAGATGAAATGAAAAGAAAGAGGAAGCGTATCTCTCAACTCCTCTCTTGCTATTTTATTTGATTAATGTTACCAAGACGACAAAGGTTTTTAAACAAAGAGGGCGCTTTTGATCAAACGGGATATCTTTCCCGCTATCATAAATTATGGTCCAAAGGGATATGAACTTCGTTTGATTTGAATGCAGTTCAGATTTTGCTAATAAACAATTAATGGATAAAAATATCACATAACCAAATTTGATAATTACTTTTTCACTAACATAACTCATACAAAGCTTCACTACTGTAGACACAGCTGTAGCTGAAGAAAATGTTTAGGGGGACTCACCTTGTGATTTTGGGAGAATCACCACAAGAAAAGGTGACAATTTGCATTATTTTTGCAATAAAAAGAAGTGCTCTTTTGGGGAATATCGCCCCCTCCTCTTGAGCTACAGCCACTGACTGTATACATTTATCTTATAATGCAGAGTATATCATTACATTGTTTACAGACTTTCAGGGCAGATAGAGTACACCTAGAGTGCCTTAGTGACGACAAGCACACCCCCCACTGAAAAGCGGGAAAGCGCCTCTGTCCGCCGGAGGGAGTCCTGACGAAAGTCTCGTAGACTTAACATAGGAAAATTGCATGGATCTCAGAAAAACGCTTTTTATGCGAATAATCCGTTTTGTACTGACAATTTCCTTATGTCTCAAACGCATAAATGTATAAGCTATCCCTTTTTATTATTTTTGCAACTCTAAGCGAGAAATTGATTTAATTAAGGAGCATTGATCTTGGGATTTTGGATTCGGATAGTGTTGGCGGGTTTTTTGGCTTCACTAACGTTGCGACAACCATTCTCCGCTTCAGGAGTGTTTGATTTTCGTATGTTAGAAGTTAGTTTTGCTTATGCTTGTGAATGGGTGTTTACTCAATGAAACTCAAATGAAATAATTATCTGAGAATAAAATGCATCTTGTTTGTAAGAAAAAGAAATATATATTAGTTATTAGGGAAACTATTTAAAGTTTATTCTCTGAAGCTGTTTATTATTTGACTCATTGTAGAGAAAATTGAAACTGGAGAACATTTTTATTGTTTGCACGCAGAAACTATAAAGGGGGGGGGGGATGTCAAACTCAATTCCAATAACTCACAGTGTGAATGTTCAAAATTAATTTAAATTATTCATATTCATAGTGTGTGGTGAATGCTACTATAAGTACGTAAATTCAACTCAGTATTTTTCATACTATTTCGAAAAAAACTCAAGAAATTATTATTTTTTCACGAGATTAAAATATCATTAAACCACCATTTCGTAAAACATTCCATTTTATGCAAATTTGCAGTTATCTAGTTGTAGCATTCAGCTGACGATGTACTTTTTATTTCTTTTTTATTTCTTCAAAGATAAAAGTTTTTTTTTCTTTTTTTTTCTTTTTTCTTTTCTTTTCTTTTTTTTTTTTTTTTAATATACGTTGCGATAACTATTCGAAGTGAACTGTTTATCTTGTTAAAAATTTGTCTGCATTTATGCGGTGAGAAACTATCATTGAATTATTTTATCAAGAATTCTCAATTCAAGCTTTTTAGAACAGTACATTTCAATTATCTATAGCTAATAGTTTGTTTTGGTCTTTTCAATTTTTATTTTCGTAAACGTTGGATACAGAAGAAATTAATTAAACTTATTCACATGCATATATCTGTACCTGGGAGGAAAAGGGAATTTAGTAACAAAAACAAAGCCAAGAGACGAGTTAGAAATTTTTCTTTTCTGATAATTTTTATTACTCGACTGGATTACCATTTATGAGCTTATAGAATAAAAATTTGTTCGTTGAAAACTTCGCATATAATTGTTCTCATACTTCTGAATAGAGTTTAAAATGTTAAGTAAGATGGTGCAAATGTCTCGATTTTGAATCGGGTGACTTGCCCCCTGAACAGCCCAGCTATAGATATATTTTGTTTTCTAATTTGCTTCAAGAGGATTTTTTTTTTTTTTTTTGGTATGTTACAATAAGCAATGGAAGTTCATTATTTATTTTTGCGAATTTTCTCTTTTTGAAAAACAATTATGATAGCATTTTTTATTTTATTTATTTATTTATTTTTTCAAGAAGACTCATTTTGATGAAATGCTCTTCTTCTCTCATTCGTTTCTCTTGTGAAAGTTAAAACTTGTCATTTACTTTGCTTTCATTCACTCAGGCACACCTAATACGTAAAGAAAATGGTGATGTCGCTTACCATTTTCAATTCGTTTTTCTTGGAAATAGTATGTATGTATTTGTTTTTGGCGGATAAGTGAAAAGAAAGAATGGAAAGAAACTCAGTAGCCTCTGCGAAATGCTTCAGAAACCGAAGTCACGTCTGCTGCCAAAACTGCGATAACGATTCACACTTGGTGGCAAATCGACTTAGTTCAGCCAAACGATCAAAATTTTCTCTCGTCGCATCTGGACAAAAGTTGCGGCCGCGCTTGTTCGGGAGGAAAAATTACCGCTGTTGTCGCCACTCTGTTCAGGCACTCAAAATACACCTAGACGATGGGAAATCACATTGCAATGCATGGTCGGAAACGCTTTCCTGACGCGATAGTGACGACACAAAGTACAAGAAAGACAGGACAAGAAAGAATAACAGGAGAAAACATGTTTATTATTTTTAATGCAGCAAAAATACTGGTTTTGTCCGTTGAACACGATAGATGTTGTTGCGTAAACTAAAGCATCAGATGACTGTGCATGCGCACACGCGGCTTTTGTTACATCGGGAAGTCTGGAACACGCCTAGTATTTACGTTAACGTTCGATATTCAATGCACCCGAGATGTGAGGCACGCATCACGGCCCGGGGTGGTCGTAATTTCGAACACATACTTTGATGACTACAGTTGGCTCTTTAATGCTCTTTTTTTTTTCTAGTTTTTTGCTGCAAAGGATAATAAGCATGTTTTCTTTTCTTATTCGTGTCTTGTGTTTTTGGGGATTTGTGTCGTCACTACAGCGCCAGAAAAGCATTTCTGACCATGCATTGCTATGTGGTCTCTCATCGTCTAGGTGTATTCTATCTGCCCTGAAAGTCTGTAAATGCTGTACTGATACACCCTGTACAGCTGTTAAAAAATAAATTGTGTATTGTTGTTTTTCTTATTGATGTTATTGCACAAAAATATCCCACCTAAAAACAGCTATTACATTCTTGATTTTTTTTCTCAAAATATCACCAAAATCGTGTTTTTTTTTATGAACTAAAATGTTTATTCTTCGGCCAAGGGTGGAGTCAGTGTCGGAAGTCGAAGGTTTTAAAATCACAAGAGTTGGAGTCGGAAGTAGAAAGCTTGAAAATCCTGAGAGTCAGAGACGGAAGACGAAAGCTTAAAATCCCGAGAGTCGGAGACGGAAGTCGAAGGCTTTCAAATCCCGAGAGTCGGGGACGGAAGTCGCAGGCTTGAAAATCCCGAGAATCGGAGTCGGAAGTCGAAGGCTTTTAAATCACAAAAGTCAGTATCTGTTATTTTCCCTTCGCGGTCAGCAACTCCGTCTGGGATGAGGGGTCACAATCGATTATTTTCCCTGCGACTCCGCAGCACTTGTTTATAAACGGCCAGATAGAAACATTCATCAGTTTCATTATATCATTCTTAAATATTACTGCTTCAAAACTTTTTCCAGGAAAGATATTTCAATTTTCAGAGAAGATAACTAATTTTGTATAACAGTTACGCTTCGTGCAATATTGCTATTTATTTTCCTGATATGTTTGAGAAGCATTTAAGCACTATATATAAGTATGACTTAAATATTGTAACTGCGTAACTATATATTAAACAATTTCGAGATATGTTGACAGTCAACTTTAAGAAATTTCGAATAAATTGAACTAAGAATATGCTTTTTACTTAGTGGTAAATGTTAATTAACGTTTTGTGAAGACATTAATGTATGTTCCCTGATGATATGAGAATTGACTATATATAATGTACTCGACAAAAATGGAAGAGGGCCTATGGCACTATCAGTCTAGTGGTTCTTTGATAAATGCGAGGACCTTGCATAAAGCAGTTATCTGAAATATTCACAAAATTTCGAAAAATTCTCACTAAAGGCAAAGCTAACACTGGGAAGAATATTCAAATAGAAAATAGCTATTATAATAAGAATGAACAATTATTTGAAAACAATATTTGGCTGAAGTACTATTCAACATTATTGCAGCTGTTTTCAATTAAGTGAAACAATAAATCATCTCAACTTCATGAAACAAATCTTCTTTACCAACACATCCATCAACGTCAGAACGGTTCAGAAATCAACAATGATAAACTGTTCCACTTAGTTTAAACAGTTAATTAACAAAATGCATTGCAACCCAGTTGTTTTAATACTAGTTTACGATGCACTTATATTTCACTTACATCTTGCTTATTGACCATTTGTATACCGAAGAACATTTAGCATCTGTCAGGTGCAACATTGTAAGCAATGCCAGAAAGTTTAAGTGTTCTGATGCAAATTCGCGGCTATATTTTAAGCGCTCGCGTGAAACGTCTGACGCTATTTGAATAAACGTCAAATAATTAAAGCTGATTATTCACTTTAAGACTTCCGGAACAACTCATTTTACTCCCAAATGTTCCCTCGCATGCATTCGGAACGAGAAAACGAAGGTGCGAGATATCTACCTTCACACGCATCGCGTAGCCTAGCTCCATTTTCGGAATGACGAGTAAGAATCTAAAGGATTCCCTGAAATAAAGTTATTGATGAAATTCGAACGCTTTAGAATGGTGGAACTTCTAAAGAATAAATAGCAAGTAAACGGTGCATCCGCTTACGTTGTATTGTTATGGTTGCAGCTGATTGTTTAGAAGTTTAAATTTGATTGTCACAAATACATTCGTTACACTTCATCTATCCCTTATTAGTTCTTATATTTGGTTACTTTTGTACTGATTTTCATTGTTTCGTTTAGACATTTTTAGGTGTTTCAGGGTGTTATGCTATCAACTAACAATGTTTACTTTCTTAGCATTCCCTCCTTAACTCCGTAAATAAATACCAAATTAGTATCGAAAATCAAGAGTTCGCACACTCCTAAGCCAAGTTTCGGTTTGTATGTATTCTACCACCAGTGAACCAGGAAGATTAGTTTGTTTTCCAATGAATTCATGGTTTATTATTTAGAAAATAGTTTTATGTGGTTATTGGTTAAACTCCTAAGCTACTTCCCATTTTGTAATGATTCTAGCACCAATCGACTATAAAGATCAATTAGCTTTCTAATGAATACATGGTTAATTATCTAGAAAATGGATTTAAGCGATTTAGGTGGAAGTCCCTACAAAATACAGCGTGGTTTAAGAGTTTGTGAACCTAGTAGTTTTAGAACCAGTTTGGTACTTATTTAAGGTACGAAGCAGGGAAAGCTTGCAATGTCAATGTTGTTCGTTGATACCATAGTACTATAAATTTGTTTTCAAAAATTATAGAATGATCAGCTCTAATATTTAACACAATAGTATTCAAATATAACAGTTAGTTCGGGACACAATTTTCCACTCATATGTAGCTACTATTTATGGTCGAAAAGAGTACCAATCATTTGAATTTTTGAAACATGTAATATAAATAGTAACTATAATACTTATGTTCCATTGAACGTTTCTTTATTTTATAACCGATAATAATTGCATAATAAAGTGTTCAAATGCTCTTTTTTATTTTTATGTATCTTCAAAAATTGTTTCCACCTTCTTTTTCAGACGAGATTGTTGAACCATCCTACTTTAAGCGCTTACAGCCAAAATCTAATCACAGTCCTCTCTTTGAAGTCCATCTGTATACCAGTTTGGGAAACCTTTTTTGCATTACTTCTTAAGATGCAGCACTGATGCTTAACAAGAAAAGTGATTCATCACTCATCAGACGAATCGGGTCAAATTCTTATCAGAATCCATTTCCATAAGGATACCTATGCGTACCCCCTTTTTTTTTCGATTCCATTTATAATTTTTAGTCATAGCGGATACAAAAAGAAAAAAAAAGAATCCGTTCGCATGCGTACACATGCTACGCAAAAATAGTTTCAGCACACATAAAAACGTTTCAATACGTTGAAAAATGATAAAAGATAGGTCGTAATTTAACACCGATAAAACATGCAATAAAATAAGTTATGAGCGCATATAAAATTTTTGTTTTCTTAACTTTAATAACAAAAACTTGTCCACAATGCAGCCAATAAGTGAACAGTTAAACTGTATTTTAAATGTGTATAGATAATGCACAAATGTAAAAATATTTCCCACAGTTCTGGGACTAATAATTAAATTATATCCTTCTGATACCATCCATTATAGCCCACATCAACAGTAAATTTCCAACTAGAATAAGTGATTGTCTACCACTAAATATTACAAATGAAGCAACATTATGTCATCGCAGGGACAAAACTGATGCTCTGCAGAGGAAACAATGTCTTCTCGAAAGAAATTGCTAAGTCCTCAATCTTAGCTTGCGACAGTTTGATGTAAATAGTAAGAGGTTTTAAATAAATTTTATTCCAGTTCCTTTCCTTGTGAACATTCAAAACAGTGACAGATGTTCCGCGGAGAACTTTGAGAAAGATGTTGCACGAGTGATGGGTCGTGCTTTCCTCTCTGTTCTTGGGGGTTTTCAAGTCTCAAAAGGAGCCGCTTAATTACAAAAGGGAGATGAATAAGAGAGAATTTTGTAAGAGTGTGCAAGGTTTGTCCTAGTTATGTTGTCTTTTCTTTTCATAGTTTTCTTAGAAAAAGGAATTATATTGCAATTCACGTGTCCTATGAGAAATGTCATCTTAAGTCATCTAAGACATTTTTTTATACAGAAATACTTTTAAAAAATACAATGGATTTATACCATTTCTATACCGTGTTTTAAATACCATTTGTAATGTGTAATGTAAGTACAGTTAACGAAACATATATTGAAAATAGTCCGTTCTTTGGTCAGTTTTAGATTTTAGAAAGAAAGAAGATTCTTGAAAGGTTGCCCTATGGAAAGTAACGGGCGGAATATTGCAAATTTTGCCAGAAATTCGTTACGCTTACCTGTCGTCTTTCTAATAATTATCCCTTGCTTAAGTAAATGAGTAAATATGCAATTTCCTGTTTAAATGAATGCAAGTTTTTAACTGCCAATGATATCCTTCGTCCATTTTTTTTTTTTTTTTTTTTTTTGTAAATTAATAAAACAAATTCCTAAATACAGTCAGTACTTATAAAAACAACTTTTAAATCGGTGAAAGAAAGATGGATAAAAACATATGTAGATTCCAACCAATTGCTCTCAAATGAGTATTTATATGTGCACATTGCTTTAAACAATTGTTCCTCCGATTAAATACTTTTAGAATATTTTACGACGCTATCAACACATTAGTATAAAGTTAGTTTTAACCCGGTCTAAATTTTACATCATTAAAAAAAGTTTAAAAACATTTAAATGGTGCTTAGGAGCTACATTGGTTATTTTTTCTTTCCGAGCAATTTCATTATTCAACTAGTAGAACAAAAAATCTGGCAAAATTTGTAATCGGACCTTTTTCTTTATTCCTTTTAGAATTCAGCTCTTCTTACTCATTTTTAAACATTTCCCAATAAATAATATATAGTTGGCATACACAAAATGAACAAAGTTCATAAAACTGTTTCAGATAAAACCAAGAAGGTCGAACATTATTACTTAGCAGATCAAGTTTTTTTGTGACAAAAAACGTTAAAATAATATGTTATTACTAGTTGTATCTTCCATACCCAAAATAAAAATAAAAACGATTATAAACATCAAATAATCGTTTGAAAAATCATTATTTATTTTATTCATTTTTTTTTTACTATCTTCTTCGGCTTAGTTGATTGATTGGTAGCGGAGTATTATCTTTTCTCCTTCAGTTACAATCCTGAAAACCGAAAGTTTTACATTTAATTCAACATAAAAACATATTCCAGGAATTATACTACAAACTCTTTCAACTTCAGCTGCTTCCATTTGTCAAAGTAGGTGGAAACTAAGGAAAAGCAAAAAGGATTTTGTGCTTTTAGGGCGTTAAAACTTAACTTCCGTTGGCGAGAGTTGCGGTAAATCAAAGAAAATCTCAAGCGGCAATGTACTTCATTTTCTCCCCCACCTTTAGATGAAGATGTCAGGCTCAACTATTTCCGGCCTTTTGGAGAGCGGAATGGGATTTAAATTGAGGAGTTAATTGCCCATCAAGAGATCTCAACACTGAAGAATGTGAAGATTGTAATTCACGGAGCAGGTTTAGATACTGTTGCTGACTTGAATGGACATATTACTATGCATTGATTAACTAAAGTAATTTAGTAAAAATTTAAAATTGCATTTCTGCAAATTTCTGATGAACCCTTTGAATACTTCAAGTTCTAAGCAAAAAAAAAGGTTACCGTAATTTTTTTTTTAAACACTATACAGTCAATTTTAGATGACTGGAAGCTTTAAAACTCAAATATTTCTTCATCTCGAGAATCTTATTATTTCGCAAAACAATTTAGTGTTTTCAATAGTTGTTTTTATGTTTCGAATGTACTTCTTTTAAGTTGAAGTGTTTAATAAAGTTTCATTTTCATCCTTTGCGTAACTTTGTGGTCAGAATACGATTTTTCCCCTTAATGCATTGCTTGCTTATCAGCTTATACAAAATATCATAAACATATAAACTCCTAATCAACAGAAATACATCCTAAAGAAGAAAAGCAAAATTTCAAATTTTCAAGTACTGAGGACGATATCAATCAAGTCAATTTTCAAAAAAAAAAAAAAAAGTTTATTTATTTAGGAGCTACGATATCAGAGAAAGCCGTTTAGACACACAAGTTACAACTTAAAACACCTGTTTTTTTTTTGGGGGGGGGGGGGTCAAATTAAAAAATATCCGTGGAGCTTTGTATTGCTAAAATACATTCAGAAAAGTTTTATGTTAAAATATTTTTTTTTAAATTAAAACCAACATTTTATCTTTTTTAATACTAAGAAGCTGAAAACAAGCGTTACTACTTCATACAGAACTATATGCTTATTTAACAGCATGCACGGTTCAAACTTTTTATGAAATACCTTTCAAGGCAACGAACTTCTTTAAAAAATGTCAAAAGAAGAGTATTTTTCCAATAAAACAGAAACATTGTTGAAATGAAAATATGCCAAACATATTTTCCCTCTGATTAAAAATTAGAAACGATAAACCAAAATGAATTCAAACAATAAAAATAAATTTCTAATAAAAAGGGATTATGAGCCAACTACTGAAAATTTTGTCAATTTACTTTCTTAAACTGCAAACTCGAGTGAATAAAATTACGGTCAGTGTGAAATATTTATTAAAATTTGAATAATATTAGTCCTTCATATAAAAAAAAAAAAAAAAAAAAAAAAAAAAAAAAAAAAAAAAACGAGGGAAGAAACGAGGAAAATTAATGACCAGTTTTTCTCTTAAGGAAACAAGGAACATTGTTTCATTCCTTTTTTATTTGAAAAAAGCATCACTTTATGTCTTTCTAATTTTCAAAAAACTACTTACTTGGTAAAAAAGAAAAATCTAAGAATTTATAATAGCATTGTATTTTTTCCCCTCTCCTTCAACTAATTAACGAACAACTCAAGAAAACATATTTTAATATTATTTTCCACAACTAATTCGCCACTAGTATTTCCGATCGGTAAAAAATCAGCATAATGTTCTAACAGAGGGTATAATGGAAATAGGAAGGAAAGTAAAATAATATTTTTAGAATTTCAGCTTGAAATTTTTGAAGAGTACTTTTTTTGTTATTTTCCTCTATCAAAAACTTTTACTTTTAACCACTCAAACCACTAATTCATTACTTGCTTTGGAATGAGTAGTGGAAATAATTTTTTACTAATTTTGCATTAAGCATTTCAGAAGTCACTAAGAAATGTAAGGGACAGCGGAATATTTGAAAAGCAATAATAACCAACTCTCATTTTTTTTTAAAATCAGTTTTACTAAAACAAATTGCGCGAACTGTTTTTATTATTTTTTTTCATTATTATCTTTTCTCAACGAAGAAAGTTAATACTTAAAGTTTGCGGTCCAGCAATGAGACTCGTGCCATTTTCTGAGCATAAAAGAGACAGCATTAAAAATAATTGCAAAATAATAATAATAATAATAAATAAATAAATAAATAAAATAAAAAAAGAAAATCGCGATGTGCAATCCACCAACTGAGTTGAGTCGGAGCGAGTTCCGTTGTTCCTCTGGTATTCTCTGTGACCAAGGGTGACTAAGTCAAAATAGCAGGCACCGTAGTCAAAACCAAGCTTTCAGGACATTTCAATGTAACTAATTCTGAGATTCAGTAAAGGACATACGAATCACAAAGTTGTACTGAAAAACCCAACTTCACCGTAACGGCGCGAGTCCCGTTGTTGGGCCGTTCGTTTTAATAGAATTAAGCCAAAATCATTTTTTTTCTTTTGCTAAAATCTATTAATCTGCTTAGTACTCAGTAATAGTGAGATTTAGTTACATAAAATTTAACATATAAAAAAGGGGGGGGGGGGGGCGAAAAGTATCACTACTGTAGAAAATAGTAATTACCTCTACAATATTTTGTCTAATTCGAAGTTTATGCTTATAATAAAATTAAGTTGTTGAACATAAACAACATGATTACTTGAACTGCTACCAAAAAAAAGAAAAGAAAAAGGTCGAACAATAAACATTTTGTTTTTCAATAAGTGATATCTTTCTGGCCACAAAGTTATTCATCTATTTTTCCTGCATATTAAATGGTATGGCTGCTCATATGTTTTTTTTTTTTTTTTTTTTTTGAAAAAAGGATTTCCAAAAATCGGCCAGATTGGTGTAATTCTCTACTGACTTGCATACTTCCTTTCAAGCATTTAAAATCTGCAAATGGTAATAGTAATTTATACGTGAACCACCAAAGCATTTTTTAATACAGCTGGCAAATCCTAGTAGTAAACGTCGAATCACACAGTAGTAATGACGGTTTACAGGTTCAAAAGTAGTTTGAGCGAAAGTGCGTTATTGAAATCCGACATCGGCAGAAGTTACTGAACGTACAATAGTTAACATTTTCTTACTTTATAGCCCGTTGACTCAGGAAATTTTCCGAAAACAAATTGCACAAGCTTTTGTTTGGCCCAGAAAAGCGAAGATTTGGCAATATAGCTTGTCTTCGTAAAATAGTTATAAAATTGGTTTAAACTTGTCCGTCGATTTATTAGAAGCTTACTAATAAAAAAGCAATGCTGCTGTTTCTTACGCGAACCTGATTTTAAGTAATCTTTCTTCAAACGTATATCTTACAGAAATCAGTCTATATATTCAACTAGTACTTATTATATTTAGTTAAATAGATCAATTAATGAAAACTAACTTTGATATGCATATGAAGTCCATCGATATTTGAGGAAAGGATTATTGCCGGCTTTAAAACGCGCTGAGGCGAGGACGACATTTATTACCAATAATGAATAGCGCTCAACGATCGGTTTTGAGCAGTTGAGAGATTTCTAACGACTATGAGCCACATGAACCAGCGAGAGCATGCAAGAGAATAACGAGGCCCGTAAAGATTACGTTAGAAATTATTAATTTATTACATCATTAATTTATTATAACATTAGTTAATTTATTACATCATTATATTTATTTTATCATTATTAATTTATTATATCATTAATTTATTATAGTTATAAATTATTAAAAAGAAATTGCTTATGTTTTTACACGAACTTAATTCCATTTAGTTTCCGTTAGTCCCAGATACACACTTAGTTAGAGAAATAATCTCCATCAAAAACCATTACGAACACAAAGAAAAAGTGACATTTGTGCTACCGAAACTCCTGTTTAAAGTTTTAAGGGACCATACATAAAATGAGTTTGGAACTTATCACTCTTTCAGAAAGATGACAGGTCGTCAAAGTATGAAAAACAAAGTATTTATATATTTCATTGCTATTCAAAAATAAATGCATATGTTATGTCGTGATACGCAAAAACACAGTACAAAACCTCGAATAACTTGAAAAATTACTTTCTATGCACACATGTAATTTTAAACACTTGTTAACCACCATATTTTTCCCCAAAAGTTGTTATTGACGGCGATTGAAAAGTGGTGTAAGTCACAAAGCGCTGCGTTTCATATTTCGATGAATATTGGAAGTACTAATTTCAAACTTTTTGTTTTGGAATTACTTTTCCATGGAGCTTATTTCCCTAAAAATAATTAAGGGAACCTGGGGCCTATATAAAAAGTTAAGTTTTGTATTTTTTGACTCATTTTTATTTTCACTGCAAACTTTCAATATCTTAACCCTGCATCTGATTTTGAACATTTTTGTAATTAGAAGTATACATCTAGGACTAGCGGTTGCGAAACTAAAGGTCTCGCAGGTTAAAACGGAACACTCTGTATATTCAACCAGTACTTATTAGATTTAGTTAAATACATCGGTTAATGAAAAGTGAAATCGATATGCATATGAAGCCCATCAATATTTGAGGAAACGATTATGGCCGGCTTTAAAACGCGCTGAAGCGAGGACGACATTTACCAATAATTAATAGCGCTCAACGATCGGTCTAGAACAGTTGAGAGATTTCTCGAAAATCCCGACGACAATGAGCCACATGAACCAGCGAGAGCATGCAAGAGAATTACGAGGCTCGTAAAGATTCCGTCAGAAATTATTAATTTCAGTGATTAAAGAATGATTACCGGCGACTGCATTCATAATTAAGTGTGGAAACTCGTTCACTGCTTTGTTGTTCTTTTGCTAAATACAAAGGACCATTTGCTCATTTAATGGAGTTAGAAAGGAAATGAAATTTGGTCGAGTGTGGGCGCTCAGTATTCGGCTGTGAAGAGATTGTAGAAAAAGAATCGTGATTTATTCGGAGCTACTTCAAGTAAGACTTAATAGAGTTTGGTTTGGTAAATTAGGAAATAATTAAGATATTGCTAAATCTTTCAAGCGTTTTCGGACAAGGCTTAGATATTTAAAGTCATTAAGTTATTAAAATAAATATGTCATGGCAAATTCGAAATTCGAGGATATACTGCTTAGCATATGTGTAAAGAAAATAAATGCAAATCATGTTAGTAGGGTAATAATGCCGGTTCTGCCCCAAGAGGCGGCTCTGCGGCTATGAGCCGCCTCCCAATCCCTCCGCTTCCCTGATGCCGCCTCCACCGCCTCCCGCGAGAACCCGTAGAAGGTGACGAGGGTTTTTCCCGCGTTTTAGATATTTTTCCCGCGTTTTCGGACTTAGAATATTTTGAACTTGTTGTCATGGTATCCACAAAGTTTTTACTTTTTGAATGGCAACACTTGTTTGAGTTTCGGTTTTGGAATGGCAACACTTGTTGTCATGACAACCAGAGTTTTTAGTTTTCGGTTGGCAACACTTGTTGCTATGTTTTAACTTATGCTATGTTTAACGTCGGTGGCGCCATCTATTGAGAGGTTGATTTTTTATTTCCGGACTTTGAATATTTCTGAGAATTTAATTATTTTTATTTTTACAGAGTGTTGAAGTTGGGAATCGAACACCCAAACTTTGAGTTAGCAAAAACGTATGCTAACCACTATGCTATATTTTTCATTACTCTTTCAGTCTTAATGTGAATCTGTACCATGACAACGAATATTACAATTAAATTAATTTTAAAACCATCAGTTAATTTACTCTTTAGTACTAATCATGGCATATCATTAACTGAATTTCAGCTCATAATTGAAACTATCATCATTATTATTATTATTTTTCATAATAACAAAGTTTTCACTTAAGTAAAGATTTATTTAAATACAACCCATTCGAGATTTTAGATTTATTTCAATGCTTTGTGGACTTGAAATATATTTTAAACTTTGATTTTCTTTTTCATGCATTTCAAACTTTATCCTTTTTATTTTTTCTAACTTGTTAAATTTTCTTTTTTCTTTGTCAAATTTACAAATAATTTTTCTAACTTGTAAAAATTTCGAAGAAATAATTTTCTTAACTAATTTTTTTTTTTTTTTTTGACTTTCATACAACAAAATATTTTTTCTTATTTGTTAAATTTTCTAAGAAATAATTAACTTAAATATTCTTTCATACATTTTGAACTTTAACGTTTTTTCCTGTCATTTAGCACTTTGATTTTTTTTTTTCACTATTTTAGCGTTTTTCAATTATTTTCAGTCTTTAACTATTTTCTTAACTTTTTAGTCTTTAACTAATTTCAAGCATTTCAGACTTAGATTATTTTTCGTGATTTCGATTTTTTTTTTTAGTATATTTTAGAGTTTGATCATTTTCTCGCTTGTTTTTACTTTATCGTTTTTTTTTTTTTTTTCCCGATATTTTTAAACTTAGAAATTTTTCACAAGTAGTGACAGGAATCGAACCTTCAAATTTTTCAAAACGTTATCATGTCTTCAATTTTTGCAATCATGTCAAACTTGCAATCAATTTACTCGTAGTAGTAATTAACACTTATCATTAACAAATTTTCTCAGATTTTAAAAAAATCAACTTAATTAATTTTTTCCAGTAAGCAAATTGCGCACTCAAGTTACATTCCAACACTGCATATATGTTTCAAGAGTTTCATTGAATTTATCACATTCCATTTAATTAACTCTAATAATTACTTTTTCATTAATACTTAACTTAATCATTTTATCATACATTTATTCCAGTTACAAAATTATGCTTAAAAGTTATTTATTTTTCTTAGCACAAGAGATTTTAACATGTTCCTACTAAAATGCTTTTCACTCTAGTTTGAGTTTACTAAAATAGCAACTCATTTACGATTTAGATTCATTTAATCGTCTTTGATTCTTTTTTCATTGTTAATATTTTAAATTATCACATACGTTATTATTTTTATACATTTATCCATTTAATTTTCGAAAATCTACAATCAATTTACTTTTCGTATTAATTAACACTTATCACTATCAAATATTTTCATGAATTTTAAAAAATTATCTTCTTAAATAATTTTTTACTGTAACCAAATTTCCCACTCAAGTTATATTTTATCATTACATATGCTTTTCATGAGTTTCACTTAATTTATCGCATTTCATTTAATTAACTCTAATAATTATTTTTTATCATCGATATTTAAGTTAATCATATTTTCCTTTCTTTATTTTTTTTTTTTTCATGCAAACACTCTTGATGGAATAAAACAAAATTTTCAACTTTCATGAATTAAATCCCCTCTGAATATTTTATTTTACTTTACCATACTTTACTATTTTACTTACTGCGTTTTACTATTTATCATTCATTACAGCTTTTCCAAAATATTACTTTACAACCAACCAATTTCATTAACAGAATTTTCATTACAATTTATAAATTTCACTTTTATTTAATTATTTTTACCTACGGTAAAATAAAACACATAACACAAAAATGTTAAACATCAATGAAGTACCCAAGAAATGTTAAAATTATAAGTCGAGTATCAAAACTTCATGTCAGCAAATTTTAAAAATAGACTTACCGAAAAATAACTTCTACTGAAATTCATTTCAAAACTTGGAATCAATTTACTCTTAGCATTAATAAACACTTATCATTAAGAAATTTTCATGGATTTTAAAAATCAACTTATTTAATTTTTTTCCAGTAAGCAAATTTCGCACTCAAGTTACATTTCATCACTTTATATGCTTTTCAAGAGTTTCATTTAATTTATCACATTTTATTTAATCAACTCTATTAATTATTTTTTTTGATTAGTATTTAACTTAGTCATTTTATCGCATAGTGTTTTACTTTATTATTTTTTTTTTTCATACAAGCACTCTTGTTAGAATAAAACAAAATTTTCAACCTTCATGAATTAGAATCACTTTGGCTATTTCATTTTCCCAATAATATTTTACTTTAACAACTAATTTCTTTAACAAAATCGATATCATTTATTTTAGTCTTTATCCTTTTCGAACGATACATTCAAATGGACAGCTATACGTTAAATTAAGAAACTTAATCTAAATTTTGACAAATTAAGTTATAGCTAAATACTGACTAAAATTAAGTACAAAAGACTAACCTTTTTGGGGTGAAATCCCTCAAGTACCAGCTATCGCGAAGTTATTTAAAAACAGTGAATGAAATTGTAATAAGTGGATTGTTAATTATAACTCAATCTCACAAAATTACAATTACATGCATGTTTTATTTGAAATCGCTGCATACGGCTGGCTGCCCATCGTCGATTTGCAGAACGCATGCCGTGATATCGCAAATCAACTCGGCTGTTGAAAGAAACTACCGTAATCCCACAGCACTTCGGATCGTCCACACACACACATCGAGGCGAATTGAGAAAATGACTTTATCAATATTGCTATCTACCCCTTTACCGATAACAGATAACAAACCCCACGTGCTAGTATTATTCACCACCTGGCCTACGTCTTTCAAGTGATGTCACTGTTTCTGACCAATTAAAATTAGTTCACGTTTCTCAAATATCAAGCACATAGATCGGCAATAGCCTGATGTCAGGTTTTCCAAACAAAATTTTAGATTTTAATTCGTAGTTTCGAATTAATTTCTTTTTCATTTCAAACTTATAAAAAAAAATTTCCAGCTTGTAAGAATATTTCTTTCAAAAACAGATTTTTGATTCAAAACAGTATTTTTTCAAACTTGTAATATTTTTCTACTTAGAAAATGAAATCAAAAATTTTTGTTTTCTTTAATCATATAAAATGTTTTTAAGAAATAATTTCTCAAACTTGTAATATTTTTCCACTAATTAAAAAAAAAATCAATTTTTTTTTTTCAATCATATAAAAATAAATTTTTAATCTTACAACAGTAAATTTTTCCGCAAAAATATTTTTTTCAAATCAAAATAATAATAATATTTTTGTAACATATTGTTTTTTTTTTTTCCTTTCAATCTTTTTTTTTTTTTCAAAAATTTTCAAACTTACAAAATAAAATTTTTTCAACTGAATCTTCAAACGAAATGCTTTAATTAAATTTAAAACTCAATATCACTTTACTCTTAGTATTAATAACCAATAGCACTTAACCATTTACTCTTTGCACTCTAAGTATTAATTAACACACACGCATTAGAAATAATAATAATAATGTTTAAGATACTTACAAATCATTTACTCAAGCTTTCAAATATCCATCTAGCATGTTATTGTTCATTCGTGTGAGGGAACTTGTAATAAAACTTTACATATCAACCGAAATTATAAGCGAAAATATCGCATTTTTTAGCACTTAATATAATCCTACAATTAACAAATTGGTTTTAACTTTGAATTTAAGAAAAATAAAAACTATTACACACTTAGTAACATATCTATCGATGTATATTATTTCATGACAAATCACAAATAGGTGAGGATCTTTTATCGATCATGTGACCAACTAAGTTAAGAAAGAGCGTTCTTATCTCATATGAGAATTTATAAGTCTTTAATATTTCTCTTTAATGTAAGTGTATTGATACGTACGAGTTTGTGTATGTGAATATAACTGTGTATTGTTTTCAAACCATTGTCATGTTTAAGCTTTACGGTTCTAATTTTGACTTTCCACTTAGCATTATTTGAAGTCCTTCGCATGCATTAAACTATAGAAATATTACAAAAATTATATTTTCATTCAGTCTTAATTACAAAACCATACAATAAGATGAAGACAACACCGATAGTATAAAGATTACTTACAATAAAGTGCATATAAAAAATATATGTAAGAGTGATTTCAAAGTATAATCCATCAACCATATTCAACAACTCAATCAAAACACAAGTCTCTTTTAAAATGATAAACACAATTTATTCACACACAGTAAAAGACAATTAAAAAAACTTTCATCTTTAAGTAAAACTCTTCAAAACTTTCAAGCGTATTTTTAACATCGATTGCATCAAATAAATCAGACACATGACATTTTAAACATGGACTATCAACATTCAAAGTAACGAAGTCACGAGTCAAGTTTTCCCAATTAACATTAAAAAGAGCCCGTTCGAAAAAAGTGTCGAACTTTCGACCCCTTGTTAATGATTCACATTCATGCACTCTCATGTAAAAAATGAATCCATTTTTTACAATCCACACATTCTTTTTTAGAAAGGTAGTTTATGTTGCATATGAGCTCATCAAATAGTCACTTACGTAGAGAATCAGCCAGTTTACGAACTTCTTGTGATGTATATGTGCTGATTTTATCACATCGACAATCACAGGGATATTTTTTCTCAATTTCCGAAAGGATGTACTCTTTTAGAGTATAAGTCATAAGTTTGTCTTTGACACTA
The DNA here is from genome assembly GCF_026930045.1 of Uloborus diversus. NCBI lineage: Eukaryota > Metazoa > Arthropoda > Arachnida > Araneae > Uloboridae > Uloborus > Uloborus diversus. The sequence goes on from NC_072732.1 coordinate 103,393,341, forward strand.
CGTGAGATACAAGGGGACGCGTAGCACAATTTGTCAATCTGGCTTTCCAAAAGTAGAACTCTATCAGGCATCAACTGGAACACTTCTCGTTTCAGTTTGAACAATCTTTGCACACTAACACAGATGTTACCATTCGCACTCGACTCTCCTTTTTTATAACAAAAGCGAAATCACGGTCTTCGATTAATTTTTGATTTACATTTTTACGTAGGCTTGAAATAAGTGATCTCCACACATCTGGTTCTAAGGAAATACCATCCATAGTTGGTCGAAAAATACCATCTTTCCCACACGTATATCTTCTAATATGCACGCGTGTACGTTTCCGAAAAGTATTCACCTAAAGTGAAAATACAATCACCCAAGTGTATCATATCATCAGGCTGTGGAGAAGCCTCAATGTTCATTTCCATGTTCGTTGCATCCCATCTGTTCATCTTCAGGCTTCAAAGTTTCAGAATGATTTTCACCAGCGTTAGTCATTCTTAACTCTCACAGGATTAGGAGTCACAATACTAAAACAACTTCCTGTGAACTTAAAAAATAAATCAAACTAGGTTTTAACACTAGCTGGTGAAGAAAAATCCTAAGTACATAGAATAAAATTTCACGATCTCTTTCAAAGCTCAGAATCACCCTGAAAATGATTCTCCAAACATCCACTATAAACCAATGAATATTCACTTTAACCAATGAGAAGTGTACATAAATCTCTTGCTACTGACGTCATAGAATATCACATGAACTTTTGAGCAGAATTGAGTTGTTTTACACAGTATTCAGATTTTTTAGAAAATTCCAACACTTTGACTTCCAAATTCATCCTGACCTACTACGAGTAATTTTAAGATGGTAGCAGGTTTTCACATCACATCGAATGCCGATGACGGTTTCGCATCTCATGCAAATTGACATGATCAATTACACGTGATTGATCATGTCATGCGTGAGATGCGAAAACGTCATCGGCATTCGATGTGATGTGAAAACCTGCTACCATCTTAAAATTACTCGTAGTAGGTCAGGATGAATTTGGAAGTCAAAGTGTTGGAATTTTCTAAAAAATCTGAATACTGTGTAAAACAACTCAATTCTGCTCAAAAGTTCATGTGATATTCTATGACGTCAGTAGCAAGAGATTTATGTACACTTCTCATTGGTTAAAGTGAATATTCATTGGTTTATAGTGGATGTTTGGAGAATCATTTTCAGGGTGATTCTGAGCTTTGAAAGAGATCGTGAAATTTTATTCTATGTACTTAGGATTTTTCTTCACCAGCTAGTGTTAAAACCTAGTTTGATTTATTTTTTAAGTTCACAGGAAGTTGTTTTAGTATTGTGACTCCTAATCCTGTGAGAGTTAAGAATGACTAACGCTGGTGAAAATCATTCTGAAACTTTGAAGCCTGAAGATGAACAGATGGGATGCAACGAACATGGAAATGAACATTGAGGCTTCTCCACAGCCTGATGATATGATACACTTGGGTGATTGTATTTTCACTTTAGGTGAATACTTTTCGGAAACGTACACGCGTGCATATTAGAAGATATACGTGTGGGAAAGATGGTATTTTTCGACCAACTATGGATGGTATTTCCTTAGAACCAGATGTGTGGAGATCACTTATTTCAAGCCTACGTAAAAATGTAAATCAAAAATTAATCGAAGACCGTGATTTCGCTTTTGTTATAAAAAAGGAGAGTCGAGTGCGAATGGTAACATCTGTGTTAGTGTGCAAAGATTGTTCAAACTGAAACGAGAAGTGTTCCAGTTGATGCCTGATAGAGTTCTACTTTTGGAAAGCCAGATTGACAAATTGTGCTACGCGTCCCCTTGTATCTCACGTAGTGTCAAAGACAAACTTATGACTTATACTCTAAAAGAGTACATCCTTTCGGAAATTGAGAAAAAATATCCCTGTGATTGTCGATGTGATAAAATCAGCACATATACATCACAAGAAGTTCGTAAACTGGCTGATTCTCTACGTAAGTGACTATTTGATGAGCTCATATGCAACATAAACTACCTTTCTAAAAAAGAATGTGTGGATTGTAAAAAATGGATTCATTTTTTACATGAGAGTGCATGAATGTGAATCATTAACAAGGGGTCGAAAGTTCGACACTTTTTTCGAACGGGCTCTTTTTAATGTTAATTGGGAAAACTTGACTCGTGACTTCGTTACTTTGAATGTTGATAGTCCATGTTTAAAATGTCATGTGTCTGATTTATTTGATGCAATCGATGTTAAAAATACGCTTGAAAGTTTTGAAGAGTTTTACTTAAAGATGAAAGTTTTTTTAATTGTCTTTTACTGTGTGTGAATAAATTGTGTTTATCATTTTAAAAGAGACTTGTGTTTTGATTGAGTTGTTGAATATGGTTGATGGATTATACTTTGAAATCACTCTTACATATATTTTTTATATGCACTTTATTGTAAGTAATCTTTATACTATCGGTGTTGTCTTCATCTTATTGTATGGTTTTGTAATTAAGACTGAATGAAAATATAATTTTTGTAATATTTCTATAGTTTAATGCATGCGAAGGACTTCAAATAATGCTAAGTGGAAAGTCAAAATTAGAACCGTAAAGCTTAAACATGACAATGGTTTGAAAACAATACACAGTTATATTCACATACACAAACTCGTACGTATCAATACACTTACATTAAAGAGAAATATTAAAGACTTATAAATTCTCATATGAGATAAGAACGCTCTTTCTTAACTTAGTTGGTCACATGATCGATAAAAGATCCTCACCTATTTGTGATTTGTCATGAAATAATATACATCGATAGATATGTTACTAAGTGTGTAATAGTTTTTATTTTTCTTAAATTCAAAGTTAAAACCAATTTGTTAATTGTAGGATTATATTAAGTGCTAAAAAATGCGATATTTTCGCTTATAATTTCGGTTGATATGTAAAGTTTTATTACAAGTTCCCTCGCACGAATGAACAATAACATGCTAGATGGATATTTGAAAGCTTGAGTAGATGATTTGTAAGTATCTTAAACATTATTATTATTATTTCTAATGCGTGTGTGTTAATTAATACTTAGAGTGCAAAGAGTAAATGGTTAAGTGCTATTGGTTATTAATACTAAGAGTAAAGTGATATTGAGTTTTAAATTTAATTAAAGCATTTCGTTTGAAGATTCAGTTGAAAAAATTTTATTTTGTAAGTTTGAAAATTTTTGAAAAAAAAAAAAAGATTGAAAGGAAAAAAAAAACAATATGTTACAAAAATATTATTATTATTTTGATTTGAAAAAAATATTTTTGCGGAAAAATTTACTGTTGTAAGATTGAAAATGTATTTTTATATGATTGAAAAAAAAAAAATTGATTTTTTTTTTTAATTAGTGGAAAAATATTACAAGTTTGAGAAATTATTTCTTAAAAACATTTTATATTATTAAAGAAAACAAAAATTTTTGATTTCATTTTCTAAGTAGAAAAATATTACAAGTTTGAAAAAATACTGTTTTGAATCAAAAATCTGTTTTTGAAAGAAATATTCTTACAAGCTGGAAATTTTTTTTTATAAGTTTGAAATGAAAAAGAAATTAATTCGAAACTACGAATTAAAATCTAAAATTTTGTTTGGAAAACCTGACATCAGGCTATTGCCGATCTATGTGCTTGATATTTGAGAAACGTGAACTAATTTTAATTGGTCAGAAACAGTGACATCACTTGAAAGACGTAGGCCAGGTGGTGAATAATACTAGCACGTGGGGTTTGTTATCTGTTATCGGTAAAGGGGTAGATAGCAATATTGATAAAGTCATTTTCTCAATTCGCCTCGATGTGAGTGTGTGTGGACGATCCGAAGTGCTGTGGGATTACGGTAGTTTCTTTCAACAGCCGAGTTGATTTGCGATATCACGGCATGCGTTCTGCAAATCGACGATGGGCAGCCAGCCGTATGCAGCGATTTCAAATAAAACATGCATGTAATTGTAATTTTGTGAGATTGAGTTATAATTAACAATCCACTTATTACAATTTCATTCACTGTTTTTAAATAACTTCGCGATAGCTGGTACTTGAGGGATTTCACCCCAAAAAGGTTAGTCTTTTGTACTTAATTTTAGTCAGTATTTAGCTTTAACTTAATTTGTCAAAATTTAGATTAAGTTTCTTAATTTAACGTATAGCTGTCCATTTGAATGTATCGTTCGAAAAGGATAAAGACTAAAATAAATGATATCGATTTTGTTAAAGAAATTAGTTGTTAAAGTAAAATATTATTGGGAAAATGAAATAGCCAAAGTGATTCTAATTCATGAAGGTTGAAAATTTTGTTTTATTCTAACAAGAGTGTTTGTATGAAAAAAAAAAATAATAAAGTAAAACACTATGCGATAAAATGACTAAGTTAAATACTAATCAAAAAAAATAATTAATAGAGTTGATTAAATAAAATGTGATAAATTAAATGAAACTCTTGAAAAGCATATAAAGTGATGAAATGTAACTTGAGTGCGAAATTTGCTTACTGGAAAAAAATTAAATAAGTTGATTTTTAAAATCCATGAAAATTTCTTAATGATAAGTGTTTATTAATGCTAAGAGTAAATTGATTCCAAGTTTTGAAATGAATTTCAGTAGAAGTTATTTTTCGGTAAGTCTATTTTTAAAATTTGCTGACATGAAGTTTTGATACTCGACTTATAATTTTAACATTTCTTGGGTACTTCATTGATGTTTAACATTTTTGTGTTATGTGTTTTATTTTACCGTAGGTAAAAATAATTAAATAAAAGTGAAATTTATAAATTGTAATGAAAATTCTGTTAATGAAATTGGTTGTAAAGTAATATTTTGGAAAAGCTGTAATGAATGATAAATAGTAAAACGCAGTAAGTAAAATAGTAAAGTATGGTAAAGTAAAATAAAATATTCAGAGGGGATTTAATTCATGAAAGTTGAAAATTTTGTTTTATTCCATCAAGAGTGTTTGCGTGAAAAAAAAAAAAATAAAGAAAGGAAAATATGATTAACTTAAATATCGATGATAAAAAATAATTATTAGAGTTAATTAAATGAAATGCGATAAATTAAGTGAAACTCATGAAAAGCATATGTAGTGATAAAATATAACTTGAGTGGGAAATTTGGTTACAGTAAAAAATTATTTAAGAAGATAATTTTTTAAAATTCATGAAAATATTTGATAGTGATAAGTGTTAATTAATACGAAAAGTAAATTGATTGTAGATTTTCGAAAATTAAATGGATAAATGTATAAAAATAATAACGTATGTGATAATTTAAAATATTAACAATGAAAAAAGAATCAAAGACGATTAAATGAATCTAAATCGTAAATGAGTTGCTATTTTAGTAAACTCAAACTAGAGTGAAAAGCATTTTAGTAGGAACATGTTAAAATCTCTTGTGCTAAGAAAAATAAATAACTTTTAAGCATAATTTTGTAACTGGAATAAATGTATGATAAAATGATTAAGTTAAGTATTAATGAAAAAGTAATTATTAGAGTTAATTAAATGGAATGTGATAAATTCAATGAAACTCTTGAAACATATATGCAGTGTTGGAATGTAACTTGAGTGCGCAATTTGCTTACTGGAAAAAATTAATTAAGTTGATTTTTTTAAAATCTGAGAAAATTTGTTAATGATAAGTGTTAATTACTACTACGAGTAAATTGATTGCAAGTTTGACATGATTGCAAAAATTGAAGACATGATAACGTTTTGAAAAATTTGAAGGTTCGATTCCTGTCACTACTTGTGAAAAATTTCTAAGTTTAAAAATATCGGGGAAAAAAAAAAACGATAAAGTAAAAACAAGCGAGAAAATGATCAAACTCTAAAATATACTAAAAAAAATCGAAATCACGAAAAAATAATCTAAGTCTGAAATGCTTGAAATTAGTTAAAGACTAAAAAGTTAAGAAAATAGTTAAAGACTGAAAATAATTGAAAAACGCTAAAATAGTGAAAAAAAAAAAAAATCAAAGTGCTAAATGACAGGAAAAAACGTTAAAGTTCAAAATGTGTGAAAGAATATTTAAGTTAATTATTTCTTTGAAAATTTAACAAGTAAGAAAAAATATTTTGTTGTATGAAAGTCAAAAAAAATTAGTTAAGAAAATTATTTCTTCGAAATTTTTACAAGTTAGAAAAAATATTTGTAAATTTGACAAAGAAAAATGAAATTAGTTAAGAAAATTTAACAAGTTAGAAAAAATAAAAATGATAAAGTTTGAAATGCATGAAAAAGAAAATCAAAGTTTAAAATATATTTCAAGTCCACAAAGCATTGAACCAAATCTAAAATCTCGAATGGGTTGTATTTAAATAAATCTTTACTTAAGTGAAAACTTTGTTATTATGAAAAATAATAATAATGATGATAGTTTCAATTATGAGCTGAAATTCAGTTAATGATATGCCATGATTAGTACTAAAGAGTAAATTAACTGATGGTTTTAAAATTAATTTAATTGTAATATTCGTTGTCATGGTACAGATTCACATTAAGACTGAAAGAGTAATGAAAAATATAGCATAGTGGTTAGCATACGTTTTTGCTAACTCAAAGTTTGGGTGTTCGATTCCCAACTTCAACACTCTGTAAAAATAAAAATAATTAAATTCGCAGAAATAAAAAACAAGCGAGAAAATGATCAAACTCTAAAATATACTAAAAAAAAAAAAATCGAAATCACGAAAAAATAATCTAAGTCTGAAATGCTTGAAATTAGTTAAAGACTAAAAAGTTAAGAAAATAGTTAAAGACTGAAAATAATTGAAAAACGCTAAAATAGTGAAAAAAAAAAATCAAAGTGCTAAATGACAGGAAAAAACGTTAAAGTTCAAAATGTGTGAAAGAATATTTAAGTTAATTATTTCTTTGAAAATTTAACAAGTAAGAAAAAATATTTTGTTGTATGAAAGTCAAAAAAAATTAGTTAAGAAAATTATTTCTTCGAAATTTTTACAAGTTAGAAAAAATATTTGTAAATTTGACAAAGAAAAATGAAATTAGTTAAGAAAATTTAACAAGTTAGAAAAAATAAAAATGATAAAGTTTGAAATGCATGAAAAAGAAAATCAAAGTTTAAAATATATTTCAAGTCCACAAAGCATTGAACCAAATCTAAAATCTCGAATGGGTTGTATTTAAATAAATCTTTACTTAAGTGAAAACTTTGTTATTATGAAAAATAATAATAATGATGATAGTTTCAATTATGAGCTGAAATTCAGTTAATGATATGCCATGATTAGTACTAAAGAGTAAATTAACTGATGGTTTTAAAATTAATTTAATTGTAATATTCGTTGTCATGGTACAGATTCACATTAAGACTGAAAGAGTAATGAAAAATATAGCATAGTGGTTAGCATACGTTTTTGCTAACTCAAAGTTTGGGTGTTCGATTCCCAACTTCAACACTCTGTAAAAATAAAAATAATTAAATTCGCAGAAATATTCAAAGTCCGGAAATAAAAAATCAACCTCTCAATAGATGGCGCCACCGACGTTAAACATAGCATAAGTTAAAACATAGCAACAAGTGTTGCCAACCGAAAACTAAAAACTCTGGTTGTCATGACAACAAGTGTTGCCATTCCAAAACCGAAACTCAAACAAGCGTTGCCATCCAAAAAGTAAAAACTTTGTGGATACCATGACAACAAGTTCAAAATATTCTAAGTCCGAAAACGCGGGAAAAATATCTAAAACGCGGGAAAAACCCTCGTCACCTTCTACGGGTTCTCGCGGCGGCCCCGGTCGTGGGGAGGGTCAACCCCAAGGTCGGGAGGGGGTGGGGAGGAAGTGGAGGAGGCGGTGGGAGGAGGGGCAGCCCAAGGTCATCCCCAAGGTCAGAGGGGGAGTGGGAGGCGCAATATTGCGCATTGCGCCTCCTGGCGCAGAACCCCCATTTTCCCTCTACTGACGTTTCCGTCAAAGGCTCCCACATGGTACTGATTGTACGTAACACTTACGATAGGTCTCGATTTATGACTCTCATTTGCAAACAGTGATGAGCACTGAATAGTTTGAAATCGTTTTCTATGTTACTATTAAACTATGTTATCTTTCCATACATTAGTAAAAGGGTTTTTAC